>NC_135503.1:20119113-20352924 GCF_052857255.1 Amblyomma americanum | reverse complement strand
CTGCGTTTGTCTCAATCGTTTGATCGCTGCGCACGTGTCGTGCAACTCTGTTCTTCCAAGACCCAGTCAAAAAAAATACCATTACGGACTTCCGAAAGCACAAAATAAAACCTATAAGAATCCGATTGGTTCCAAATTGCGTCTATCTGGTTTCAACGGTGTTTCCGGGCTCAATGAAAGTTAAGAAAGTAGATGTCCTTCAAATTCTAACACACACTTCGAAAATACAATATATTTGAAAGCTATTTAAGCTGGTATTAAAATGAGTTCGAACAAGCGAGACCCCAACTTCCTCGCAGTGTCAACAGGTACTCTAATCGCAATCATTGCATCAAATCCGCCCAGCGATGCAAGAAAAAAAGTGCGGTAATAACCTATGCCAACCACAAGCCTACAAAAACTGAGCACCCGCAGAAGCAGCTTCACTTATCAGCCGAGCGAGAGGGTTGAATTGGCGGTGCCACCGACAAAGACAGCGTTGCGCTGGAGGCTCCAAAGCACTGGCGCAATTATCGAATCGGCGAGAAGGGCATTTATCGCGGCGAGCGTTCGAAGTGGCGATTTGCAGGGCGATGAAAAGTGCGTAGGGCTGATCGAGGTACGGCCTGAATAGCGCCGACGAGCAAAGAAAAACCGACCGGGCAAGACGCATTGAACAGCGGGGGTAGGAGAGTGCGGATCGTAAACAGCTCTCTCGTATCACTTCTGTCCGTCGGGAACGCCCTCCTGCGGCGCCGCTCTAAAGCTGGCGTATTACCGCGTTGACCGAGCCCGTGCGCGTCATTATACGCACAGCCGACAAGTACTATGTCGGGACTGATTAAAGGATGAAAAATAAAATTATTCGGACCCGTGCAACTAACGCACTGTCGACAGGGGGCGTCGAAGGAGCTACTTAGGCGATGGCATCGGGCAGAAGAAAAATCAGCCCCAATAGAAAGTCACCTTCACGAGAAAGAGCCGATTAAAACCGCAGCTCGGCACACGTATACATTAAGCGGCGCTCCTCCTCCTGTCGGTGTATACACATTACAAGCCTGACTGTGCTCTGCTCTGCTCATTTGCTATTGAAAACCGCCATTATACAGATGGAAGCGGTTTAAGATCTGTGAAACGATTCGCATATGCCCACTTCCGTTTGCATCTGAGACCTGGCAGGACCAATGCACCATGTAGAGTACCGTAGGCGTTTTAGCTCTTCCATAATGCCGCGCAGCCTTTCAGATCATTTCTGTTTTGAATGATGGGCGCTGCCATCTTGGAAACGCTCAGTGCGCGCACTTACTCATTGTTGAATTCGGCTGTGCCCGCTGATAATGTTCGTGCAGATGGGGACGAGTCTGAGGAAGACACCTTGAACTGGCTATTAATTAGATCGAGCAATATTACGGAGCCATTATAATTAATGTGCAGGCGTATGCCTCCGTCCTCAACTAAAAGAGATGAACCTCGTTAAAACGAAGTAATCATTATATTGCTTATATACGTGCATATAAGTGCTCCTTGCTGTTGTGTTCGAGTGGTGCTTAGGGCCCAGTCAGGCGGATTGATTCTTCGCCTTTTCCCTTTGCCCAAGGCACTGTGTGCTCTGAATTTCTTGAATACAAAAAAGGAGGGGGCCCTTCGATTACTTCTTTATAGCCATAGCTTTGTTATAGCCAGTGTTGACCGGGCTTTCCAAGGGGAACAGTCATTCCTTCGTTATATCCATTATTTCGTTATAAACCGCTTCGTTACAACGAGGTTTGACTATAGGCTATAAGTGGTTTTTGGGGAAAGGAAATGGCGCAGTATCTGTCTCATATATCGGCGGACACCTGAACCGCGCCGTAAGGGAAGGGATAAAGGAGGGAGTGAAAGAAGAAAAGAAGAAAGAGGTGCCGTAGTGGAGGGCTCTGGAATAATTTCGACCACTTGGGGATCTTTAAACGTATACTGACATCGCACAGCACACGGGTGCCTTAGCGTTTTGCCTCCATAAAAACGCAGCCGCCGCGGTCGGGTTCGAACCCGGGAACTCCGGATCAGAAGTCTACCGAGCGCATATTCTGCCACCATAAAAGAGGCCAGATGAGGAGGGAATGGCATAGTACGGGCATACGCCTTTAACGATCATACGCCACCCATTTTACTACTTCGGTCGAACTGTAATCAAGCTAGAATCTCACGGTAGCTACCAAGCCGAGAGCGGCGACAGAGTGATTTCACAACATAAAACTTAAATGTGCAAAAATAACTTGGGGCAGTGCGCAAATAAAGGATACAAACGATTAAACATTGGCCTCGAAAAGGAATTCGAAGAGCGCCTGAGGTTCTCTACTTAACATTTTGTGCGTCGCTCGCAAAAATTTGCGATCTACAGTCTCAGTTTTTAGGCAAAGAAATATTTCTAAAAAAAGCTTACACCGGGCCATCTGAATTGATGACGGCGCTGCTAACTTCAATCTTGTGTGAGCCTTTCTGTTCTCATCTGGAGCATCGAAAACCGAAATGGTTTCCAAATTACTCTTCGGATCGAAGAGGTGCTCCACCCTGGTACTGTATGATTAATGCTACAAACAATCCGGATTCTCATGTCGCCATTCAGCGCTGGCCTAACGCAAAACAAAAGACAAAGTAGAAAACAAAAAGAGGAATGTCTTTCCGAATAAAGTTAAATAACCGCGTTTGAAAGCCAACTTTCTCTCTGACTGCAAGTAGTAGCCAGTGCGAAGGAAGGAAGTTTGCGGGGCTTTCTTATCTGAAAACGAGTTTAACAGCGTGCTTACCCGGTGAGAGGGCGAAAATCAATGAAACGCTCCACCGAGCGCAGGTACGACTGGAAAATTGTCCCTTCTTGATCGGAATACCGAAATCAAAAGCATTTGCGTGTATTCGGAACGTCGTTTACGGTCGCTGCATGGAATGCCGATCTCAAGGAATAAATTCCCTCCGGTATTTTTTGTTCTCTTAAAAAAGACAGCACCGAAACCAAGGCAAACTGCGTGCGCTTGGAAGTGCGCAGCAAAATTACATTCCTGACGCACTCACTGCCTCCCCTGAATTTAGAATCACGTGAGCCATACAAGCATCCGAAAGTGCGTTATGTCCTATCTTATCAATATCACTTTCAGTAGGGGTTCAATATCAGTTAGGAGCCAAATACAATCAAAATCAAAATATATATGCTTGCTAGAGTGGTCTTTTTTGTCCTTTATCTCGCAATTTTGTTTTTGAAGCCCTAACCAAATTTTTGTCGACCCTCCATCGTAGTTAGGAGTCATCGCTAGCTCGAACCGAATAACCGAATGCCCCACTTTCAATCTCTGCTCTTTCTTTCCAGGCTCGCAGCTCCAGCTTGCTTCAGCACGATGGCTATTTCTCCGGTTACATGCTATCCACCCATGCTCGGCTCCCTCGCGAAATGGCTGCGAATGAAATTCCTCCTAGGGAAGCGTGCATGGCCTACATAGGGGGCGCGCAGCAGAGCGCGTTGTGCCACGCAGGGTATTCAGGTTTCGCTTCCTTTGGTCGGTGCGTATCACCGACGCAGCGATAGCGCCACAAGCGAGAGGAAAAACTATTACGGCGTGAAACAGGGAAGCGACGCTAGAGGCACATGCAAGTCGGAGAAAACAAGTAGGCGAACGAACGAACAAAACAACAAGTAAACAACAAGATGCGGGAGGTAGCGATGATCGCAACGCTTCGATGCATGGCTGGTCGTTAAAGCGGCGTTAGGGAAAACTGCTTCGCAGTGCAGTTTTGCTTTCGCTCCGAAAGCGTTGCGCGCTTTTCTTGTACTGCAGCAGATGACGAGGACAACAGCGGCCGTGTTTAACGGTTCACAATGGAAGAAAAACTAGTCGTTGGGACGCGTACAGTTACGGTCTAGTTGGCGATGCAACTTACGCGCGTAGCCAAAAAGTCACAAAAGAATGGATCAGCGGCGCATGCTGGGGTGGATGTGGGGAAAGGGGGGGGGGCGATCTTGTCTGCTTATCTCTCTTCGGTTGCGTTTTGTTGTTATTTGTTCTTAAGTAAGACGTCGTTGAAGCGTAATATAGACGCCGAGAGTAATAAAAAGAAGCAGAGGGAGCTCGTGTTATGGTGGCGAAATGTGCGTTTTGGATTCTGTGACAAGCGTCGAACTGCGTATATGAAGGAAAAACAGACGCTTGCGGACGTTTTCTTCAACCAGAACAGCAACACAGTGAACAACTGAACAAAGCTGATCGTTTACTTTGTGTTGCCTGCCCATTAGAACACTAAAAGTAGCTTAAGCCTCGCCAAGGTGCTTTTCAAAGTAATCAAGTATGGAGGAATTAGTGTGCTTTATATTTCGTTTAAAAGGGGGAAGAGGGGGGACGGAGTAATGAAATTGCATACTCTAAAAGAAAAGTGAAATATACACTTATTACAGCTTTTACAAAGAAATTAAGAAAGGATGGAAGCTGATCGTACAAGATATATCTACTGGAAGAGATTCGCTGCCTACCAGGGTTAGCAATCGCCCACAAGCATGTATCGAGAAGGTTAAGAAATTATCACGTGCCGACGATACACTTGGTCAGTTAGGAATAATCCGTAGCGGAAGGTTCCGCATCTTCTTTCTACCCCCTGGGGTAGGGGGCGCTCCCCCCCCCCCCCCCCCCCCCCCAAACATTTCTTCAGAGGGGTCCACCTCCGGCCTCCAACTGCTTGAACTCAGATCAAATTTCTGACACACACTTCAATTTTAGGGCGTTATTAATGTAAAGCACAGTGGGTCTTAGCTCGTTGGCTTCATAGCCAGTTGCAAAGCATTTAATCTGAGTAACCTAAGCCAATCATATTCCTACAGAAACCGTTGATTGACCCCTGTTTATGAGCATGATTAGTAGAATTGAAACAGATTATGCGTAAACTTTTCTAAGGCAGGCTCCTCGGGTGTACACCTTTATAAAATTGCCCATTTCATTCTGTATATACATTAACAAAAACACTTCTGAACAGGGACATATGAAAAATATAAACAAAAAGTAAATAAATTGAATGATTATTAAAATGAAACATGGGATAAAAACAAATAACTAAACAACTCGAAGTCCTACCCCACTTCGAAGAAAAGTTCCGGAGTCGGTGCCCTGGGGCTCTGTAGCATGCATATGTTGACCTCTTTATCTGCAACGCCCTCACGCCGAGACATTGTATTTAATTCGGCACACGTAAGGAGTGTGGTTTGTGACACTCCTAGTACATCTGCATTCCGCTCTCCTCGCATGTTGTGTACAGTTACGGGCCTCGAAGCTTGCCTAGATATTTTTTTTTTCAGCACAATACTTCCGTGTCCGTAGGTCCAGAGGCAACGCTGCAAATTCTCAACAACGTGCTGGCCCGGTATACAAGCAGACAGTACGCCACTCCAGTCCTGTTCCTGCTCGAAAAGAAACTTCCGGTGTCACGACGCCAACCCGTATCATGCACACGCGTCTTTAGCTACCCGGAATCCGGAAACTCGCGGTATTGTTCGCAAGCCAAGCCAAGTAAGCTTGATGGATGAAGCTGTGAGGAAAGAGTGGTGCACACTGTCCAGGAAGTTCTGTGCAGTACCATGAAATCTGTTTCTTTCTACGTTTTAATCATAACGAAAAAAAAAACAGCGTTAGAAAAGACGTAGACACGGGGCTGTCCCTGTGAGTTCTTATGCTCGTTTTTTTTTTTTTTTTTGCGGTGTAATCCTTTCAATATGTTTGACCAATTAGCCCAAAGTTTCGCTTTTGTAATCTTTTCATATACCGCCTGGAAACCAGTAGCTGAATACTGTAACTTTGCATCGCTACATTGTACCGTTTCTGGTAGGCCTCTCAGTTCTCTGGCTTCTTCCAGAACTCCACCTACCTCACTAGTATGAGCTGCAACAGTCGTGTGTTCATTACCGTACTGGGCGTAGTATAGGCACAAGCTCCCTACCCCGCAGGGCTACACACAATGAAACGAGGCCCCTCAAAAACACTAGCGCCTGTGTGCAACAGAGCGCATGACTGGGAAGAGATGGGGTAACAAAGAACGCTTCACGACAAGATGCACGACGAGCATAGTAATGCATGCAGACACACCCGTTCTGCTAGAACGAACACCCGGACATAGGCCCAGACGGAACCACGACAAACATTCGTGATGTGTGTGCTATTGCGCTATACAGTGTGTTTCACCTAAGACTTTACACAATAGGCTTTTTGAGTTAGACGAGCGCTTTTTTCGGCGTAGTGTTGTCAGTGGTGTAAAAATTCAGAACACAGCTAAGGTGTGCTAACAGGCTCATTAACTAATATTTAATAGTTAACCTTTTATCTATTACTAATAGGCTCCTTAATTTTTGAGAGACGTGTAGCCCACCATAAATAATATCCATATCAGTTTGTAGAAATTCGAAAACGCGGTTATCCTCGAAGCTGTTGCCCAACAAATTTTGGCTATATCGCGTCAAAATACACGTGCTTTCGAGAAGCTTGCGGGCAAAGCAACCTCTCCAGGGCACGTAACTCGTCGATATAGCCAAAATTTGTTTGGCCACAGCGCCGAGGGTAACCACGTTTTTGAAATTATAAGAACCTATAAGGATATTAATTATAGTGAGCTATACGCCTTTAAATAATTAAAGAGCCTAAGGGTAATAATTAAAAACTAAACTAATCACTATTAGTTAACCATCCTGCTAGTTAACACGTCTTAGCTGTATTCTGATGTACTACACCGCTGACAATGCTGTGCCGAAAAAAACGCTCTTCTAAGTCAAAACGTCTATTTTAAAAAAATGTGTAATGCCTTAAGTTAAACACCCTGTATCAATGACACCGACCTTTTTCGATTAAAGCCGAATTTGAAAAAAAAAATTGAATTTGTCGTACATTTATCGCTTTTTTTTTCGTTTTAAACCGAAAACTCCAACCACTCGGTACACGGTAAAACGCTACGCTTAAGCTCTAGCTTTAGCATAGCGCGTGCCGCTACCGTAAGCCGCTTACCATGGGACTCGGTTGCCCGTAAGCAGTGGTAGCGGCCTGTCCTCACGTGGCTCCTCGAGGCTATATGCGCGCTCGAGCATTTGGCGCCTCTCGGAAGTGCGCATGCGCAAATAGCTACTAGCGGATTGCAGTAGCGGGTCACGGATAGCGCTGCTAAAACACTAATGAATGACCAGCGCCCACAGGCTGGGAATTCTGGAACGGTTCTTACGCGCGAAGAGCGTCTTGAGTCCGACCACCGACGCAGCTCAAAGGATCCCGACACAGGCGTAGCCACGGTTGCTCTCTCCATGGGTGGGGCGGTCGCAGCCGGAGGACGCAGTCGCGCAGCAATTAGCGGCAGAAGCCGCAAACGAAGCCTTATTCATTATCGCGCCCTGCTGGACGTGGTTGATGCTTCCTGTCAGTGCACGCACCGAGCGCAATGCGCGCTCCCTCCGAACCAGTTTGTGCTGCTTGAGAGGCTCATGCGCACCGGCACACGTGGAGGTCGGTCGAGTATGCGGGAACGGTGGTCGACCGGGGACGGGGTGATAAAGCGCACAGGGGAGGTTGTGCAAACTCTCTACAGCGCCCTCAAGGTACCGACAAGAATGCTTGCGCACACGAAAAAAAAAGTTATGACTCGCTTCTTCAACAAGCGTTGCAATTTACTCAGAGAGATGGCTTTTATTTGTGTGAAGGACAGTGACGAAGAATACACACCGCGCAGGATAACGTAACGCAACACAACACATCACACCACACCACACCACACCACACCACACCGCACAACACAACACAACACAACACAACACAACACAACACAACACCACACCACACCGCACACCACATCACAACACAACACCACACCACACCACACAACACACCACACCACAACACTAAAAACACCACACCACACCACACCGCACAACACCACACCACACCACACAACACAACACACCACAACACAAAACACAACACACCACACCACAACACAAAGCACACCACACCACACCGCACAACACAACACCACACCACACACCACACATCACAACACAAAACAAAACACAATACACCACACCACAACACAACACAACACCACACCACACACCACACATCACAACACAAAACAAAACACAATACACCACACCACAACACAACACAACACACCACACAAAACACCGCACCACACCACACTACACCCCACCACACCACACCACACCATAATGTTATATCAAGCATCCCATGAGCAAGTTTTATGGTAATAGCGCGGCCATCATGGCACTGCTAGCGTCTCCTCTTGGCGCTGGTTTTGCTTAGAATCAGGTGATCTGAAAGGATCGTTGTTGCCAGATTAGTATGTTGTGTACTTCGTTCGCAGAGTAGCCGCTTCTTAGCAAAATGCTATAGAAAAGGTAAGGCGCAGTAACGGTCTCACTTTCCGAAAGAGAAAAACTTTATTATTACGACGGAATTCGGGGCACGTCCCTGGGTTCCCGCACAACCCCACTGCCCTCAAGTGTTTGTGTCACTTCAACCTCGCTGGGAGGGATGGGAGGAAGGTAGGAGTGAAAGAGGAGGGGAAGATAGGAGGACAGAGAGAAGCCGTAGTGGAGGGCTCCCGCGTGAGTATGGCTGCCTTTCTGCTAGTACAGCGAACTAGAATTTTATTTCTATATTTCTAGGGCAGCCGCGGTGGCTCAGTGGTCATGGTGCTCGGCTGCTGACCCGAAAGACGCGGGTTCGATTCCGGTCGCGGCGGTCGAATTTCGTTGGAGGCAAAATTCTAGAGGCCCGTGTACTGTGCGATGTCAGTGCACCTTAAAGAGCCCCAGGTGGTCGAAATCTCCGGAGCCCTTCACTACGGCGTCCCTCAGAGCCTGAGTCGCTTTGGGACGTTGAACCCCATAAACCCATAAACCTAAACTATACTGCTAGCAAAAATGTGGAAAGGGTGTGCATGATAGAATGGCTGCCGCTTCCATGTAGAGTCAGTACATTAACTCCAAAAGAGGGGGCGAGGTGCCGCGCAGACTGAAGCCGTCACTGGTTTCAGCTGAAATTGGTCGATACGTCACCGTCTCTTGCCGCGGTCACAGAGGGAGTAGGCAAGCGCACTCGTGCCATTCTAACGTGCCTCTTCAGTCGCAATGGAGGCGCTCCATACTCCTATTTGGAAGCCCAAAGTGGTGGCGTAATGTATTTCTCCGCGCGTTCAAATGTGTTACACTTGCTGGTACGCGCGGCAGCCTCAAAGGACAGGCGTAAAGGAGGCAGTCCAACTGTTTCGAAATACGCTCTCGTGAGCCACAAAATGGGCGTCTCCATTTTTTACCTTGTACTGTATTTAGAAAGCCTCCTTGGCCGAACACTTCTTTGACACGTACGGTAAAACGGGCAAGGAATTGCGGTCGTATAGAGGAGCCTAAATACTTATTCATCTTGGCTCTTCGCGTAAGGCGTTCGTGGTGCGTGGTATTTATTTAATAGATATATATGGGCCCCAACCTTAGAGTGCCTATGTGGTCTTAGTATTGCCGAGAATAAATACCCGGAAGCTTTTTGCTCGAGTGCGTATTTGTGGTGGCAGCACGGCAGGTGTATAGCAGAGGAACCCCGCGCGCTCTCCACCTGTTCGCCCATGGTAGCATAGTTAGAAATTGCGTTTGTGCGCAGTTGCGCCTCGTCGTTCGTTTCCGCTCAGCATAATTATACCGGGTGTCTCAGCGAAGGTGAACCATAATTTTTTTAAATAGGTTTTTTGAGATATGAAGGCGGCTTCTGACGGCACAGTGATGCTTGAGTTCATAAAACAGGTGAATAATGTTAACTAGCTAGCCGCTCCACTAATTTCTGATAATTAACTATTAACTACAACAGTTAGACACCCAGTTGAAATTAGAGGTTTGCAGCCGGTCTTTAGTAAATAATTGCCATATTAGTACTTAGAATATCGAAAACGCGATTATCCTTGGCGCGGTGGCTCGACAAAACTTGGATATTTCGATTAGTTACATGCACTGGAGGGGTTGTTTTGCCTGCATGACTTTCGAAAGATCATGTATTTTGGTATGATGTAGGCAATATTTGTTGTGCCACAGCGCCGAGGGTAATCGCGTTTTCAAAATTCTAAAAACTGATTTGGGTAGTACTAACGACCGGCTACAAACCTCTAATTGCAACCAGGTGTCTAGTCAAAGCATTAACCATCAAAATTTAGTTAAAAAGCTAACTAGTTAACTATATTTCTCTGTTTCCTGATGACCGCCAACGCAGGCAATATTGTGCCGCGGAAGCCGCCCTCATACCTAAGAAGGCCTTTTTTTTTAATGGAGGGAATACACGAGCTTCGCCTTAAGGGTATGACGCGAAAGCGTCATAGATCAATTCCCATACAAGCATTCTCTACTTTACATTCATTGATCCCTGGAAGTCCTAATACCACTCCCCCAGAAAATGTGGTGTCGACGTTGTGAGCGAGAAATTTTTTTGCGTACTGAGTAGCAGGACTCTCGAATGGAATGCACCTTGAGCACTGCCATTAGAAAGAGAGCGCGCAGTCGAGAAAACAACGGAGTAATATGTAACCGATGCAGCTCGGCGATATGTACTCACGAACGCTCGCTACAGGTCCAACACGAATACCCAGGTTTGTGGCGAGTCCTTTTTTTTCCACTGCACTCTTTTTTTCTATCTAATCGAGTTTCTCGAATAGACGAGTGTCGAGCAAACTGAAGGTCACCGACCTGAACTTCCACTTAGGAGACGTCAGTCCTAATTTCGTCTGCGGACAGGCCTCTAAGCGTAAAGCAAAAGCTTCGAAACATGGTACTCCCCTCCCTTTGTACAACACGGGACTCAGTTTCGGCGCTTGAACGCTTTATAAAAGCCTGCGGAAGAGCCAGCCCCGATTTTGCTTGAAAAACACCAACAGCGCCCTTCCCTTACGGCGCGGTTCAGGTGTCCAACGATATATGAGACAGATACTGCGCCATTTCCTTTCCACCAAAAACCAATTATTATATTATTATCACGCAACGCAGCCTGGGAACATACGAAACAGATCGACAAACCAACAAGCAAGGCGTGTAGCGATGTCTGGCCTCACCCCCCCCCCCCCCCCCCCTTTCAGTTCCCATCCACTCGTCTCGATTCTGTTTGAATATTACATCGGCAGGAGCGAATAACCGCAATCTAATTAGTTTCTCAGCGGAACCTTGCCCGCTGACATGCGCAAACTATGTGCGCAAACTAGCGGTAACGAATGAACAAGCTTTTAACGGCAAGTAACATGAACCACGAGGCTTCGAGGGGTACACGTGAGCGGCAGGGGGAAGCGGTCTCTGAGTGCATAGTTTCTCTTTTTTTTTCCTTTGTTGCTTAATCAGTTACTCCGGCTTCCGAAGCGCTTCACAGAATTAGAAGCGTACTACGATGCGGATGACTTCTGGTTTCCGCCAGCGCTGAGGAGACCAAATGCGTTTCCACTGCGCCTGAAGCAGAAGTCAGGATACTCTACGCTCCTCCATCTACTTCGCCAGGTGTAGGCAAGCTATGGCAGCTTCTCGCATTTTGCTAATGGCGGCTTCTTCCTCGGATTATCATCGCCTGTCACATCTGATTGCTCGAAAAGCTGATGCTCGTTTTTTTCCGCTTTGTGTATCGCCACCTATTGCGGCGTGTCATTCAGTCGCTATTTAACGACTTTCTTTTCGAAAAGGAAGCACTCCTTCATGCCTACGTCTCCCTCTCGCATTCCGATCTGGAGCACAGATTGTGCGCGTAAGAACGACCTGACTGTGCCTTCGACAGCGAAGCAAGTTGAAGTATAGAGTTGGACGAAATCTCGCCTGGTCGGGGGACAACCCTACTAAAACATAAAAATGGACGTCTTCCAAAAGGAAAAAAAAAACAGGAAACAAAAACGAAGTTTTGGTTCCTGTACGACAGCCTTGTTCACGATGAAATGACACAAGCAGTGATTGAGATTAAAAACGCCTGAAAAGTTGGTGCAGGAGTCGTGCGTAATAGAGGGGGGGGGGGGGGGGGGTCAGAATGCGCAGAAGGAGCGGGATGCGCACCAAGGCCTCGCTTATTCCGGGAGTGTACGGGAAAGCGGCACGTTTCAGAGACATGTGTATCTCTCCCGTGTCGTCCCCTCTGAAACGTGCCGCTTCCGTACACTGCCGGAATAAGCAAGGCCTTGGTGCGCATTCTGCGCACATTCAAGCTCCACGTCTCCCATGTCCCGACAAAAAAAAAACGAGCTCGGCATGGGCTGGTTAACGTAGAAGACGTTCTTTCGAAGGAAAAGAACTTTGACGTTGTTCACAGCATCCCGTGTTCGGCAATGATGGCGTCCATATTGGCGAGACTAGTGATTTTTAAAGGTGCCCAAAAGAACATTGTAACGATGTTAAAAAACAAAAAGTAAACTCCAGCGCTATCACCGAACATTTCGTATCAATCGGCCACGACATCGACTAAGGTAGAGCACACCTGCTGGCAACTGAAAAGAATTTGTTCCGTCGCCTTCACATCGAATCATTCATTATTCATTCAAACGACTAGTCATACCTTTAATCCCAACACTGGAAATCGCGCCATAACGAGGCGTGTACAATTTATGTGAACTATAGAACGACAGCAACATCAGGAGCAGCAAGAAAAGGGAACACTCCATCGAAATGGAACATAAGAAATGGAAATAAACCATATCTCTCATGCTTCTATGCGTTATCATATTCCAAAGAGGGCATGCCCAAAGTGCGTCGTGCGTAGTTTGTGCAATTGCGTAACATCACAAACTCGACTAACTGGCCAAATATGCTCCCCGTTTAATTTTGCAGAACAGCACTTTGAGCAAGAGTCTGCGCCCGCTCAGGCACTTTCACTCGATATCCGGGTACTTGAGTGCTTCACCGGAACACTAAATACAAAATGAAGCTTTTTTCGGAAAAAATCGTATACAGCTTGCGTGCTGTATACGTGGCTGCGCATAGACGTCACATCATGGGTTCAAGTAGCACTTAAAGTGTGCTCGCGTTTCACTGATGCTGAACAGTGGGTTGAGAGCAACACATTTACTTTCTCGCAGTTTTGGGGGCGGCCCAAACACTTTCACTACAAATGCGGGCGCTCGGATGCCTCGCAGGAAAGCGAAGTTCGAATTAAAAAAAAAAAGACCGAAAGAAAAACTTTCTTGGAAAGAGCCTATGGCGGGCCATATGGAGAAATGGAAGAGTTGGTATGAAAAGGAGCAAAAATGCGTCTCGGCAGACACAGAGCAAGTAAAGCAATAAGCGATCGGAAGTAATCCACACGGATTCGCGAAAGCGTGAAAATCGCGGCGTTATGGCCGTTTTATCGCCTTCCAAACTCTGTTCTCGCGATTCCGGAATCCGTGCGCTCACTATAAAATGCGCTCGGTCTCCTTCTGCTTCCCTGGAGACGAAGAAAGGGGTGCAATGAGGGCAGCTCGAAAGAAGCGGGTTGAGAGAGAGGAAGAGAGAGAGGGATAAAGAGAGAGAGAGAGAGAGACCGGCCGCACAGCAGGCAGAGAAAGCAAATCTCCCGTTCGACATGGCGCCGAACGGCTGCGACGCCGTACATCAAGTGCCACGCATTCTCTCCGCGCGAGTTGAAAAGAAGTGCGCTCGGAGGCACCACGCAGCGAGCTCGATCCCTTGTTTTCTTCGAAAACTTTACGCTTTCTATGTATTTTCTGGAGCTATTTAGGCTTCTTTAACACCGGTCCGAGCACTTCAATTCCCCTGCATGCTTTATGTATAGGAACGGCTCCTCAAAATTTCGCCGTTTTGTTTCGTCCAGTTGTTTTGATCTATACTGTTTAAAAAGCTGACTCGCAGTTCGTCTGCTGTGTTCCTGCATCGTAACATAATATGCCCATCACTATTGCTTTACTACGTACAGGTAGCGCGACGTTCGTCTTCTAACTAGTTTCTACTTATACGTCTCACTTCGCGATTTGTGTTGCATTAGGATATTGTACCACTTCGAGTAACTGCACTCTAAACACGAATACGCCTATATGGGAGTAAAAAAAGAGTAAGCTATCTTGTAGCAGCGCCCTCCCTTTCGCTGGCAAGGTATGCTGCCCAAGTCACGGGGTAGATTTCCATCACTAAAAATACGGACTACTTATGGTTGGCAATGGGGACATAATCCCTCTTGAAAACACATGAAGTTTTAGCAGTTATGAAAATCTTAACCAGGGTTTCAGCCTCCTCTATTTGTTAGCCTCAAGACATCCGGTGCCGCGTTTAGAAGTCTCTATGTATAGCAAACTGTACCAAGGCACTATGATTTGCTCTGAGGTTGAGCCTCCGTTGCCAAGAGTAAGCATTCCTTATATTTAGAGATCGAAATATACTTCGGAACTTCGTCAGGATACCCTGCCCCGAAAAGAGAGTGCGCTAGAGGACAACTTACTCCATTTTTACACCCGTATGCACCTTAATAACTATAGTACTTTGCCTGATTGAGTATAGCGGTTACTGTGCTCTATCAGCAGTCCACTGCACCTAAATTGTCTAATGAGTGAAACGCTTCCTTCGGCAAAGAGTACAACTGCCAGTGCACTCTCTCCACGGCGAGAAGGAATTGGAGGATGTTTATTTTCCTCGCTTGTGTAATGCAGCGGAGCTCTATAGTCACCTGTGACCCGCATCTCAAGCAAACTATGCTCGTGCGTGGTTCCACCGAACGCAAATAAGGGGCTCTCCTTTTGAGCGGAAGCTGGAAAGATGCGACATGCCTGTGCAAAGGTTATGAATAAGTACCATTCAGCGAAAGGATGCACTTCTGTACATGCATATGGGAAGAGGCTGTCTTGTAACTGTCGCAATTGCCCAGAAATATATCTCCTTCTCCTAAAGTGGGCGCGCGCTTTGTAGGAGTGTGGCGATTCTCGAAAAAGGAGTAGAATAGGATACAAGCGTATACTCCATCGAAAGGCGTTCGTGGCACTCCTTCAGTTCTAAGAAGGCACGCTTATTGCTGTTTAGAACGCAGCAGTATTTCTGCAGACAATTTTAAGTGGATAAGAGCTGCAGGGACACGCCTCCCTGGCTTTCCGAACACTACACAGCTGCAGGAAAGTCGCTGCCAAGCTTTTCTTCACTACTGAAAGCCAGGCCACAGGTTGCGTGACGAATAAATGTGAAGTATTCCTGAAAATCGAGATACTCAGTTGTCTTTAGAGCACTGAGGCAACTTAATTCAAGCCCATCAGACTTAATTACGTTCCTTGCGCAACTTGTTTCAGCGTATCCACGGTTGGGAGAAAGCAGGTATATGAGATTCTTGGCAACGCAACGAAGTGAACAAGAAACAAACTGCAGGAGGTTTTTCTGTCTTCGTCAGGACAAGTACTCTTGTCGAAACGTTGGCTAGCGGAAGTGAGACTCCCCCTCAACACTTGTTCATTTTGCTCTGTATTATTTGGGCGTAGTCTGTCAAGTGGAGCTCTAATCTTCGGCATCGATTCACCAAGCGGTTTCCCGTTTCAGGGGTCCCTCATCTGGAAAAGGGGGGGAAACGATTGCCTTCTACAGTATATAACATGAAGTAACTTTTCAAGCGAGAAACTGACTTGCCTGTTTATTTGTATCGCACCTTTCACATGCCTTAACTAGATTTCAATTTTTTTTATTTGAGTCAGCTCGGAGCTCGATGCTCAGGTTGCGTAAGATGTTGCATTGCAGGCAGTCAGAGGCTGATTTTTCGCGTCATTGTTGAGGATAATGCAAGGGAAGTTCGCCCACATTTCCAAGTCATCCAACCGCAGTTACCCTGTCAGTCTAAATGACGCGAATGGCGAAGGTATTCCAGCACACCATATTGTTCACAGTGTCGTTCTCGCATTACTAAAACGTGGGCACTGGAAGCACGTGTAACTGCAAGCGTCATGCGATCATACTATCGCACCCAATTTTAACTACAACACGTAATGAGTGCTCGGAACCCACGCTACCGCGTACTACCTGCCTGCTAATACCCGTGTTACACGGGCGTTTTCAACGGCAGCTCAGTTTACTCTCAGTTGAACTGAACGGCAGCTAGCGGTGCTACACGGCAGTGCTAACTGCCGTTGAAATCTCAACGACAGTTGAGTTCGACTGAGATCGGGGATCCCAGATGAACGGCCAACTGACAAGATGGCGACCTACGGACCGAAAAACGTGCCCTCTTACTGGATTGTCTTGGCTCAGTGTGCTTCGCACCCGCAAATTTTGACCCGTTGACACAACTCCGGGCCACTGAGTGGTTTCACAAGATCGCCAAGAACAACGGGCTCGAGCTCATCTAGTATAGCGCCCACATAGGGCTCAAAGCTGACAATAAATGTTTTTCCAATCCAATCCAATACCGCAAAGCAAAAAATACACAAAAGGAATTGTCACTATAGTAAAGAATATATACACTACGATCATTTACAACAAGAAAAAAATGCACAGACTGCTTTTTTTCTTATTTACACTTCCGCTCTAGACACGAGGTCACGTGGTTAGAGTGATAACTGAACTGAACGCGAAGTGCTCGTGTAACAGCTTGCGATTCCAGTTGAGTTCAACGGCAGTTGAAATCCTCAACTGGCGGTTAACTGAACTGTCGTCGAAAACGCCCGTGTAACACAGGTATAAGAGAGATAAGCATTCATCTCGCTGCCAGTCGAAGCAATGTTGTCCCTGAAGTATATCCCCGCATGTTTTGATCCTGTTAATCACAGCGCATTCATTTGCTATAAAACGGTGATGATACGCAGAAACTATCGCGGCGTTGCAGGCAATACTGAGCACCACTGTACTCTTTTTTTTTTGTTCAAATAGTAGCGATATGCTGAACGAAGGAACGGCACAGTTGTCGCAGAGTTGTGCCTGCCAGAACATAAAACGTCGACCTCATCATTTAAGCAGAGAGGAAAAAGCCAGGAAAAGAAATTGAATCGTAGTTTTAAGAGAATGGATGAATTATACATTGATGATGAGATGCGCCCAGACCTCTCTAGTCATTAGCTTACTTTCTCTTTTTTTTTCTGCGCATAACTTTAAAAAAAGATCAAGAACCGACTGCATTCGAAGACTGGACGCATCGACGTCGCCGCTTTTTCGACTCCTTCGTAACCCGTTCCGATATCGATCTGTGCCCCGTCATGCGAAGTCCCAAGTGCTCGTCGGATTGACGCCGCGGCCATCGCTCGGGGTCCGTTTAGCATACGGAAGCGATTAACACCGAAGCGATTAAGTTGCGCGACGGCTCGGCGACACTGAGGCCGGAAATGGGGCGAACAAAAAATGTTATAAGAGAAAACTGGCGTACCTCCTCCTCTCCGCTTTCCTAGCTTGCTGAGCCGCGGCCAGTGGAGCGATGAGTTTATATGGAGCGCGATTTTGTAAAATCGCCTGCGAGAATGAAAGGCACGCCATCTGTGTTCAACGATTTGCTCATTTGACAAACGCCAATAGATAGAAAATAAAAGAAGCTCGAGCAGTGGGGACCTTCCGGCAGCGCTTCAGTTGTGAATGGCAGTTGTCTGTCCGTGACACGGAGGACTGTGCTGCCGACAGTGGATTATGAGCAACGTCGATATTTCCCTTTGTGGCTGCGTAATGCATAACAAGTCATTCATACTTCTCTGCCCGTCGAACCCTGAAGTACGCAGATCATACACCATTGCCACCTGTGCTAAACTGTCATGATTCGCCAGCTTAGCTTGTACTCAAAATGGTTATCTTTCCTTAATATTTTTTTTTATTTCACTGTGAAAAGAAAGTAGATGGGCATGCTCTGGATACGATAGCGAGAAAAAAAAACGATATCTTTATGCATCCGTGCATGACGGTTAGCCCTGCGAACTTTTTATTTCTTCCTTTAGGTTCTGCTCACTACCGCCAAAACAAGCGAGAAAGAAAGAAAACTAATTTCCTTATCCATAAAAAGAGATAAATGAGGGAAAAACTGTCACTAGCGGAAGGCAGTCAGTCGCAAGGGTAAGAGCTCGATGGTAGCAGACAAAGAAACCAGCAGGGAACAACAGGAAGATGAGTGTGCGCTGTGAAATCTTTGGACCTCTACTGTGGAAGAAAATAAAAAATGACCTAGAGCAAAAAAAAAATTCTGCGAGTGTAGAAAACTGCTTGAGATTTGGAAGGCGATCGAGGTAATACGTTTTCGCTTCGATATGAACGCACTTCAGTTTCTTCAACACTGAACGCTACTAGTCAGGCATCGAGACTCACAGGTTTAATAATGCGCAAAGTGGCGCAGGAGTTAGATGCACTTGACTGTTGCCGATAATATTTTTTGCTACCGTAAGAGGCGGCTATGCATAGGGTGCAGTAAAGTAAGTAAACTGCGCCTCCTGACTGAAGTGTTGTAGAAGCCGAAACTGGCCTCAGGTGAACCGCGGACAGTATTCACACAGGATTTCATTCTGAGCAGTGGTTTATAATTGTGCAGCACTTAGGTTATCGTGAGGTTGATTTTCTTCACTGGCCGGCGGTCGATCCCTTAACCTTCTCGCCTGAGAACAGGTTTGGAAAATTGACGTCGACTGGCTGTCACATTCTGTATACAGCAATCTCGACATAGCACAAAACAAAGTGAACAATGGTTGCGGGGGAGGCTCAGTCCGCTAGCCAGCCTTTCGACGAGAGTGTCCCGTAAGCCCCTGTCCACTTTGTTTTGTCTTTTCAAGAATCACATCTTCCTGCCTTCTCTCTGCAGTTTCTATGCATAGGGCCGCCGCGGTGGCTCAGTGGTGCCGGGCTGATGACCCGAAAGACGAAGGTTCGATCCCTGCCGCGGCGGTCGCATCTCGATGGAGGCGAAATGCTAGAGGCCCGTGTAGTTCTCGATATCAGTGCGCGTTAATAAACCCCAGGTGGTCGAAATTATCGGTAGCCCTCCGTAACAAAGTCCCTCATAGCCTGAGGCGCTTTCAATCAATCAATCAATCATTTTTATTCAGACATGAACTTGTATGCACAGTACATGCCCACGAGATGAGACAAAAGGAAGAAGCTGCTGGCATTCTTCCTGACGAGGCCTCACCCCGGGTCACACATCAAAGGCAGAAAGGTGGTTACATTCATTAAAACTCAACAATGTTTGGAATGTTAAACCCCATAGACCCGCTTCAGTGCATAGTTCTTCAGTGCATTACTGTGACAGATCACAGTGCAAGAAGGCTCCGATCAAAGGCTACTAATACAAGCAGAAGGCTTAGGGTTGAAGAATGACAGGAGGCGTTGTTGTTATTGGCATCAAATAAATATGGCTCATACCCACTACGGGGGAGTGGCAAAGACACAGGCGGTGAGTTGCAGGAGACCGAAGAGTTTTGAATAAAGCAAACAAGGCAAACCAACCAGCACCAGCACGCCCAAACAGCAGCTGTCGTGTTCTGTTTCGGTTCCCGCCTTTTTTTTTTTTTTTTTGACTAGCGAACCAGAAGCCGGTGAAAGTCCGGCCACTTCTGTTATGTCATTACATGCGCATGGCTTTGCTCCTCTAGATGGCCTAGATTACTTTTTTTTCGTCTTTCTCCTTATTTTTCTTTCTTCCATTCTGTCTTTCTTTCTCTCGATCGCCTTTTCTTCGTATGCTTCCTCCTTTCTCGCTATGTTTCTTTGAATGCATGCTGAGCGCAGAGGACGAGGTGCGAATGTCAGACGACATTCGAGAGGGATGCGCTCGTCGGCCTCCGGACAGGCGCTATCCTCGCATAGGAAGACGCTTGGCAGAACGAACTAAAAGCGCATAACTAATCGCGAGGGCAAACGGCACGGGGTTTCTGTTAGCGCTGGACGCAATTAGGGACCAGACAACCGTGCATTCGCGCGCCTTTATTTGTATTATGTATACGGTCTGCATAACCCTGGCCGGCGCCTGTTCAACCTCAACCTCAAATATTCACAAGCCATTTCGTCAAAAGGCACGGAGCTGAGATATCCCCGCTGTTTCTGCAGGAGTCATTAAACTGCAGGGCTGACCACTGCGACTTTTTTTTTTTTTTCGACATTGCTAAACGCGCTGTCGCACTTTCGCCCTCTCGCAGACGACCTCATATATTTATTCTACGACTCGCTAATCGGCACACTGCCTAAGCTACAAGACTAATTACGCGAAATCCTCTTTGCATGCACTCAGTCGTGCCATTATGACTTGTTCGCATGCCTTCTTTTTATGGTGTTTTTCTTCTTCCTTTTGCTAGTTAGTTTTCTGCGATTACATTTCCCCACCATTCGCATGGCGATGCGTAACGACTTGGTCTCAACAGAGGCTTCATGTTTTTGCGGCCCTGAGCGCTTTTCGATTGCGACGCGCTTCTGACCATTACCCAAAGCGATTTTCGTTCCCTTTCTGCTGTTTTGTTATATGTATTTAGAAAATGAACCAATAATGAATGATCCAATTTATATAACCAGAAAAATAACTTATAGTGGACAACATCAAACCGGACAGTGAAATATAATTATTATATATTTTTTAAATTTAGACCATACCATTTACATTATTCATTTTTAACCACTCAGATACGCAGCGGCACACACGCCTGAGTTAAAAAAGCACGCTTTTATCGGCTCATGCAGGAATTAACTAAATATGTTGCATGTTGGTATGACACGATTATTTGCTTTTCTATTCCCTCCTTTGCATAATTACCATTTCAAATGTATGCGTATTTTTGCTATCAAGCGTGCTTGGAGATGATCAGCTGCGCGCTGCTTAATTAACGAGCTAAGCCTGCTGCTGCATTAGACCAGCATTTCTATACCACTTTTTCGTAGACGAAGCAAAGGTGACATACGCCGTCTGAAAGTCATTCCGATTTATCTGTATCCCACTCACTACTCACTCAGTTAACTGACGTAAGAGAACCACTGCTCCATTACCTTCGGCTTTTTATAGAGGCGTGTAAACTTAAAATCCTCATTCTCCTTGTCATGTGCAATTCAGGTTGCTTTTGCCACACACACACTCACTCACTCTCACACACACACACACACACACACACACACACACACACACACACACACACACACACACACACACACACACACACACACACACACACACACACACACACACACACACACACACACACACACACACACACACACACACACACACACACACACACACACACACACACACACACACACACACACACACACACACACACACTCATATATATATATATATATTGATTGGTTGGTGAATAAACCTAGATAATCGAACCAGTTGTGACATTTTCAATGTGCAAGTTTTCACTGGCCCATTGAGCAACCTCGACTGCTTCCACTATGTATGTGTATATATATATATATATATATATATATATATATATATATATATATATATATATATATATATATATATATATATATATATATATATATATATATATATATATATATATATATATATATATAGGCGTGTAACCTTTAGTGTAAACTTTAATCTAAATAATATTATCCCACTGATAAGCACAACATATTAAAAAAAATAATAATAATAATAATAACGTTCCCCTATGCACCTTGGTTTCGGTGACTGTTGGCTCCTTTCATAAGTATATATATATACAAACAGGATCGCAGGACTAAAGAAACGGTAGAGTAATTACCCCGGGTCTTATAAGTGCTGTTTTAATAATACGAGCTGACGACGAAAGACGTAAGCCCACACCCTAAATTTTCTTATCACAAAGTGCACCCATTATGCTTAATAGCGCACTAAATGGTCGCTAATTCTCCAATACCGACGCAGTAATTTTACAAACCGCCGGTCAGGAAACACCTGGCATATTAGACCTCATTCGATAATTGGTTGTTGAGAACTTTAATCGGCTGTAAACAGGATAATCTTCAAAATCGCAGTCTGTCAACATGGCGTCTCATTAAACAGCAAGACGAAATATTGTTGCAATTGCTCTGAACAGCACACGATAGTTTATTTACCAGCCTATCCATTTTACCATCCAAGGGGGCTCCCTTGGCGTCGTGGCCACCGCACTTGCTCGGCAGTTTCAGAAGTCTACCGTGCATGCAAGCTAACTGGACAGGTTCCTAATAAGAAAATGGCGTGTGTCAGGGATCGCTTGTTACCATAACTGAGCACGCCTAATATTACCTCATCATTTGCCTCTTATGCAGCCGATCATTTATCTAAATGCTCAGAAATGAGTTGACGTACACGAAGAGTGACCAGTTCGCAGCTTTAAACTTCCGCTCCGTGAAAAACGGGTTAACAGTTGTGAAGTAAAGCACAACCAGCGGAAAACACCACTACGTCATGTAACGCGTGCTCGTTCAGGCTTGTTCAAGGCAGGTCTCCTATCAAAAACCGATAAAGACAGGACCTCACAGCAAGCCGCATTGTGGACACTGTATTCATCGTCCAAGGACCCGCCGCGGTGGCTCAGTGTTGAGGGCGCTCGACTACTGATCCGGAGTTCCCGGGTTCGAACCCGACCACGGCGGCTGCGTTTTTATGCAGGAAAAACGCTAAGGCGCCCGTGTGCTGTGCGATGTCAGTGCACGTTAAAGATCCCCAGGTGGTCGAAATTATTCCAGAGCCCTCCACTACGGCACCTATTCTTCCTTTCTTCTTTCACTCCCTCCTTTATCCCTTTTCTTACGGCGCGGTTCAGGTGTCCAACGGTATACGCGACAGATACTGCGTCATTTCCTTTCCCCCCAAAACCAATTCATCGTCCAAGGAGCGCCTGCTCAGGGGACCACCACGAGGTGGCGGATCATGTCCTCCAATACGCTGCCGACGGCAACGAACAGAAAATGTTGTCTGAAGTTACCCAAATCTGGAATCACCCCACAAACAGGGAGCGCCACACAGAAAACAGACAACTGCAATAAATCGCCCGATCTGTGCGGACTGCTTTGCAGCGCACAGGTGCCCATAAAGGTTTTAGGAACACGAAAATTTCAACAATGCCTTATTACTGGGCTCCTTATGCATGCAGCCATGCACTGAAGGGTGTGCATTGTAATTCCCAGCGTTACCCGCACAATGCAACCCTCAGTGCCTAGATGCGCTTCTAGTTAGCGAGAAAATCGACGTTTTTAGCGATTTCGGCGTTCCGAAAACTTTTGTGGGCACCTGTACAAGTTGTAATACGAGGTATGTGTAAAACCGCATTTTTCGAGCCTGCGACGAAGAGTGAGGTATATTTGTGCTGTCAATCTGGTAAAGCGGAATACCGCAATGGAATGTTATGCATCTCAGTGCAGTCGTCTTTCTTTATTAACAGTGTTGCTGGCGAATATGAGATACAACACAACACAGCACAGCACAGCACAGCACAGCACAGCACAGCCCAGTGCAGCCCAGTGCAGCACAGCACAGCACAGCACGGCACAATACGGCACGGCAAACACAAAAGGCGGATTCTTCACTCGGTTCACTCACGACCGAAGGTGCACGCCGCTGACAAAATATCACTCTGAAAGGGTGAAAGTGACAAAAAACGGTGGCCAGCGAAATACGGTGGCCCCCGCACAGCAGTATGCCTAGCTTAGTCTAATCTAAATGTTCTCCATTGCCCTAAAATTAGGGAAAGGTGCAATGATACGCTGCAAGTTATCGACGCAAGTGTATCCAATTTATTCTTGTCTGCATTATTGGTTTTGACATTGTGGATATGACAAACTGTATCGGATCCTACAATGTGCATCAATGAACACGCCAGTAATGTTTAAAGAAAGGCTTTTTGATGTAGAGGGATAGCTTTTGCGGCATAGTAATAGAGTCGAACCCGAGTATATCGAACTCGAAAGGGGATCGCGAAATAGTTCGATTTATCGATAACTGAATATATAAAAATTCAAATAGATAAGGTCATCTTTAACCCGGCCGCCCACCGGTGTGCCGGCAGCAGACGGTGTTTTGGAACTACCTACTGCCTATAATATGGTGCCTAATCCTGTTGCCAATGTAGTATAAATAGAATAACCTTATTAAAATTAAGGCACAGTTTGTTTCCGCAAAGCCTTCGGAAGCGAAGCACGCCGGGCGAGGGCCGCTGGTAAACTTTAGTTAGGCTGACTTCACCGCATTAACGCGACAAGGCGTGCAAAATGAGTACTATAGACCGAAGGTCACCCTCAAGTACAGTCCACGTTCACTTCGTCTCGGGGTTTAACAGCGCTAGCTGCTCGCAGCGACCTAAATCCACACAGCCGACTCGTCTCCGCGCGCGAAAAAGTGACCGAAGAGTGCCGTTAGGACAAGCGCCACTTTCAGGGGTTCGACGTAACTTTCGAAAATCCCGCGCTTGCAGGAGGGCGCAGGGCGACGTCAATGAAATCTGGACACTGCGAGATGTGCGTAAAACGCGACAATCTCTGCCCCGCCCGCGCTGACGCAGCGAAGTGGCGAGGAGCGGGGAGCACGTAACTCGCGCATGCGCAGTGAGAAGGCTCGCCCAGATGGCCCACTTTACGGCAGCACGGTAGGGGTGGCTAAGAACGCACGCTGAACTGTCGCCTTAATCGGCTGCGAGCACCAGTTTTTAAAAATTATTTGTAAATTATAGGGTCCATGAAGAGCTTTTAAATCTGACGCGAATACTCGCAAAGACCACCTCTGCAGATTTGTTGCTCTAGAATATGAGCATCAAAATCATTTCAGGGTCCCTTTATTAACATTGTGAAAACAGGTTATTATTTATTATTTATATGGAATACTGTTGATTCAAACAGAAAGGCTGTTGCAGGGTGAAAAAGGACATCAACAAAGACAGGATGGAATGAAAAAAAAAATACGGGACATAAGAGAGATCATTTTGATAATCCCAAGCTAAGAATTCGTAACAAAAAATGTACAAGACGTTTAGGTCACACACACGCAATATAAAAGCTAAAATATACAAGATATGCAAGCAAAAAATATACATATACATGCATCGGAAGAACGAGTTAAAAGTTGGCACTGGTCAACGAAAATGCAGTGTGAAAAGGCCCACGCCTCAAAGACAACTTATCAATATCCTTTTGTTGAATTACAGGATCATCTAATTTGTTCCAATCCGTTACTATGCCAAGAAAGAAACAGTCTTTGAATGCATTGGTTCTATAGCATAGAAAAGGAACAGAGTGAGGGCATGGCGGCTCCTTACAGCATCAAGGGCAAGATAACACGAAGGAAGGGACCGCCAAGAATCACAACCACTGGTAGCGATTTGGTGACCCATGTTCTTCCCGAGCAAACTCTCGCGACCAACCATTAACTGCCACCTGCCACCTTCCTCTCGTTGGCTACAGCTGGCGCGACACTCCTCCGAATTAACCTGAACTTATCCGAGGAACTCTGGTAAGCTCGGGTTAGTTCTAAGCACGGAACAAGACAAGGAAAGATTCTTGTTCGGGGTTGGCACGTCTGGAGTAGTGCTTTCGAACTAAAAGATCGGAATGATGGTGATGGATTTTTATGGCGCAAAGGCATCTATGACTAAAGAGCGACATGGCACAAGGTATTTTAGATTACTCGAGGTGGGGTCAAGACCGATTTTCCGAGCATGTCACCCTAAATAAGCCGAGCACCAGATCAGGCCAGGGGAAAGCTTGTACCCATTGTATCACCGGTAGGTGCCCGCGGGCACTGGGGATCGAGCCCCGCACCTCCCGCATGTGAGGCGGATGCTCAACCACTCGGCCACCGCTGCGGTTAAGAGAGACCGGAAGAGTGTCTACTTGTTTTGTTTCTGCTGCTCCAGTTTTTGTTATTGTTCTCTCCCTCCCTCTCTTAGGACTCAGCCAACTCGCGGAGGGCGGTGAGGAACACGTATATCCTGTGTCTCAAGTCCGAGTGGTGTGCTCGGTAGTCCATATATGACCCGGGGGACCCGCGGCAATGGAAGACATGTGGCGCACGTTGGTAAGGCGCGGACCGTTTGGCCCTGGGCGGTAAAGATAGACGAATAGGGCAAAAGGCAGGAAGGAGGCCAGGAAGTTTAATTAGACAGAAGCCTGAGTTTCGAAAAGAAGACAAAGGCGTGCACGTTGCATTGATGGATTCGCTCTCGAATTAGCTTTCTTGATTGGAGCAGACAATCGAGGAGAAAAACCATGACCGCTGGTTCCACGAGAGAAGGCACCCGAGCTGCGGGGCCTCATCGAGAGAGGGCGGGAAAAGACTCCGCAAGACCGTTCCCTCTAAATGGTATCAACGGCGGAGACTGCTGTGGTGCGACTAAGGAGGACGCGAGATGACGCGCGGGCAGGTCGTGTAGTCCCGGCAGCGAAGCTCGATGAGCGACTCTCAGTGCAGTAATCAGTCCGGAGCGCTTGTAAGACCCCGCAAGCACCATCGACAAGAGTCGAATGAGGCCTCCGCAGAAAGACGACGTCTGTCGTGCCTGGTGATGCAGTTGCTGCGCACACCTCCCGTGTTGTCAGCAGATTAACCGCCGTTATTGTAATATAACTCATCTTGCCTCTCTGTCCGAATGTCAGCACGGTTCCATATCGAGTTAGCCTTGAGACAACTGGGCGCTGTCGTGGCGCAAGGTTGCGGCCCCACCTCACGGTCCTTTTCTGTGTTGCACCATTGCATCAGCCGATCCAGTTCCATGTTAAATGTAACCTGATACATTTTCACGTTCACAAGAGAGTACAATATGCAGTCTTCAGCATAAGACCTAATTTTCGCATTACGTTCCCCAACAATATCATTCACGAAAACTAAAAACAACTGGAGGCCCAACACACGCAACCTTGTGGAACTCCAGACAGAACCCGTGAAATATACCCGCTGGCTTTCAGTTCAAAACAACGTATTGATGATGAATACTATCTTTTGACATGATTACCTTTTTTCCTGCAGTTGCGCCGGTCATTATAGTACTGAGTGAACGAGAGATCTATTGCTTTCGCGGCAGAAAATGGAACAGCAGGGCCCTGAAAAATATGTGTCCAGCTTAACGCCATCGCACGGCGGCACACCTGAACACACTCACATCTCTATCGCACTAGCAGTTTCAGGTATGAAATAAACGAGCGAAAAATTTACGCTGGGTCCTTTATCCCCAGCTATCCATCAGAGGCTCGCGTTTGTTCAGGAGCACAGCGGAAGAGTAGGCTGCGGCGAACGTTTTTTTGGCACTTTGCCGCTGCCTGTGACGTCGCCCATAATGGGTAAGAAGGCACCCGAGCGCTCCTGGCGGACTGCGCACGAGTCACGCATTACTAAAAAAGAGTATCCCAGTGTGTGTGCGTGGAAGTATGATGATTGAGACGCAGTGGAAAGCGCTGCTGGTCTTGTCCACGGCGCTCAGTGGTGGAGTCCTGTGCTGCAAGCCTTTCGAAGTAGGTCTGTGTGCCATTTCTTTGTGAATAAGATTGCGATTAACGTGTTCAACAGATCTAGGCGAAATTTCGATGCGCCTAATGATATATTTCTTTTCACTGCTTCCATTCAGTCACTCCGCCTCATTTCACACCAATTTTTTTTTCTCGATTTCAAGTCATGAATACTGAGTGCTACGTATGATGGATGCCTCTGAATATAAAAGGTTCGCTTCAGTCCGCAGGCTATGTCACGCTTACTGTCGGCTCCATCCTTATCAACAATGCATCGTTACTCAACTAGAAAAGCTTTTTTGTTTGTATTTCTGCAATTTACACTATCAAGTGGAGGCCTATGGATCCTGCCAAGCCTATTTCAGATTTTTTTTTTCTACTGCCCGCAGTATCGTTTTCTGAGGGTGTTAATGTTGAAGATAAACTCAGTTCCTTGTTAACTGATTAACCCTAACACAACGGTGCATGCTTCAAGAAGGACATGGGAAGAACGTGACGCGAGACGATGTAAACTGGGCGGTTACCGATGCCAAATTCTTACCTTTTTTTACAGCTCGGGGAAAGAGGCTTATGCAGATTAAGACAAATTTCTTAAAAATAATGAATCAGTGCAGAAAAGAAATTCAGACATCGATGAAGGAGGCTCCGCGGGGTGGGCTGAGAAAAGTAAGTTGTTTGTTTGTTTTTTCTCTCGCTTTCGGGACTACAATGAGCAAGCTCTTTAATGTGAAGTATTTCGAAAGATCAAATACGGTAGGTCAAGCCGATTTCGCCGTACCTTGCCGGTTGACCTTCAAGTAAGCCAGAGGTCATGTGTGGCTATAGAGCTTACCACATGTTGCCCACCATGGCGTCGCATCACTTGACCTTTGACCTTCACGTTTGACCTTTCGATTCACCGGTAGAGGGCGGTAGAATAGTCTCGTAACAATCGCGTGATGTCGCGCGATGGAAACTGCCATTGTGACGTCAGTCCGGGGGGAACATATAGGCCGCAGCGTTCATTGAGTGACCAACCTCTCGCGAACAACCATTAATTTAACTGCCACCTGCCGGGGTTGCAGGGTGGGCGCGCTGGCTATCCAGTGTGCGGAACGCACTCAACGTTAATCACAAGCCGCGTCTTGTTAGTTGTCCGATACACCGAAGCTTTCGTTCTCTGACCAGAGGTTCAACAGTAGTTAAACCGCAGCAATTTTTTCTTTAGAGCCAACATTAGCACTTGCTAGATGGCCGCTTCGGCCGCGATAGATTACGATTTCACATATAGTGGCCCTGAAAGAAGGGGAAGAAGCTAGCCTTGACTGAGTACACGAACTTCCGTGGAGGCTTCCGTTCTAATATATACATATGCTAGTTTGGGGCAACCTAAAAAGATTGAAAAATAATAAGCCCCTGCCTGCGTGTTTCCCGTAAAACTTTACACAATTTTTAAGAATAGGTTTTTTGAGTTAAAATAACGCTTTTTTCGGCATAGAAATGCCAGCGGTGTATTACATCAGAATACAGTCAAGATGTGTTAACTAGCAGGCTGGTTAACTAATAATGAATACTTAACTTTTTGACTATTACTCTTAGGCTCCTTCACTATTGAGACGCGTGTAGAACAGCTAGTTTAAGCAATATCCTTATTAGGCTTTAGAACTTGGAAAACGCGGTTACCCTCGGCGCTGTGGCCCGATATATTTTGGCTATTTCAACGAGTTACGTGCACTGGAGAAGTTGCTTTGCCTTCAAGCATCTCGGAACCCCATGTATTTTGGCGCGATCCAGCCAGAATTTGTTGGGCCACAGTTCCGAAGGTAACCGCGTTTTCGAAGTTCTAGAAACTGATATGGATAGTAGTTGCGGTGGGCTACACGCCTTTAAGTAATTAAGGAGCCTAACAGTAACAGTCAAAAAGTTAACTATTCAGTACTAGTTAATTAGCCTGCTAGGTAGCACGTCACACCTGTATTCCGATGCACTTCACCGCTGACAATGCTATGCTATATCACAAGTTGTATATCAGATTTCTCTAAGCTGCGGTTTAGTTTACATAGGGCAAACCGGTCGATGTTTTAATGAACGTGCCAGTGAACACTTGCGGAATGTGCGCCAACAACATGGAAGTTTCCTTGCAGATCACTGCAAGACGTGCAAGGGGTGTAGTCCGGATCTGAGCAAAACAATTTTTTTGAAGAGCGGTAAAGGCAGATTTGAGCGAGAAGTAGTGGAGGCATTTTTTATTAAGAAAGCGGGAAGCGCATGCGTTAGTAGGCCGTCCATTTCAATTAGTGACGCTGAGGTGGCGTTTCTCGAAGGCTGTCTTTAGGTTTCAACGTTTGCAAGTTTTCTGCATACATTGTTTTTCATCGATGTGTTTTATCGGCCGAAAAGACGATTGTGTAAAACCCAATATTGTAGCACTTTGACGCTGGGAGATTTTCTCAAAGGTTTTAAAAATTTTTGACGATAATTATAGTACATTGACGCTGGGAGGTTCCCCCGAAGGTTTAAGTTTTCATGTCCACCAAATTTTCCGCGTTTGTTGTTGGTCATTCTTTCATTATCACTCTTTGTGTTAAATCACGATTGTTGAGTTTGCGCGCTGGTTGCCTTGCCCAAGCGTGTGTGTATCATTTGGATGGTCAATTGCTATCATGTGGGTTGCGCACTCATTTAATCTGGGGACTTATAAAGTAAGAATAATGCTGTTATCAAGTGGATAGTGCAGAAGGCGCCTCTGGTCTGTAAAAGTAGCGCCTACTTCCGATGTTCTGACTATTGAAGAAATTGCGTTTTGTTGTGTGATAAGCTTGTTGTGATACGGCTCAGTTGATGCATAAAATGTAGGGGTTTGGTGCAATAAACTTCAGTTGCAAGTTGGCGCCCGTCCTGTTGTGTTCATGCCTCTTTGTCTTTGTCGTTTTAGCGCCGTCCTAACTTCTTTCAAAGTACTTCTATGCCAAAAAAAAGCGCTCTTCTAACTCAAAACGCCTATATTTAAAGTTGTGGAAAGTCTTAGGTGAAACACCCTGTATATCCGTGCTTATTAAAGTACTTATGCTCAAAATACTTCTCTTTTGTGCGTTCATATTATTATTATTATTATTATTATTATTATTATTATTATTATTATTATTATTATTATTATTATTATTATTATTATTATTATTATTATTATTATTATTATTATTATTATTATTATTATTATTATTATTATTATTATTATTATTAGCGGTAGTAGTAGTGGTAATTAACTATGGTGGTAATGAAGATATAAATATAATTATTCCGTCCTCCATCCAAGCTTACAAGCTAACGATTTTTTCAGCATTTCTCAGCACGGGTTTCTTAAGACTTTTCTTGTGATACTCAGCTACTCACCTTCACTAACAGGGTACATGCTTACTTGGACTTAGGGTTTTTCACTGACTGCATTTTTCTTGATTTCGCTAAACCCTTTGATAAAGGTAACCACACCTTATTTATACATAAGCTCAGCATGATAATTATTGGCCTATATACACGTAATTGGATTTTTGCCTTCCAAAATTCACGTCTTCAATTTGTAGTTATGAATGGTACTACTTCACCTTCATCGCCACCAGATTACGGAGTTCGCCAAGGATCAGTTCTTGACCCATTATTACTCATTTATATCAATGACTTATCAGAGTTGTTCGTTTGCAGATGACTGCGTCATTTTTTCGTGAAATAACGAACGATTCAGACAGTGTATTCCTTGAAAATGATATAAATCGCATGTAAGACTGGCGCAATACGTGGTGCATGCAGCTAAATATTAATAAATGCAAGACTATGCGAATCTCTCATACTAGCACAGATTTTCCCAACTACTATTTTAATAATAGCGATCTAGAATCTGCCGCATCATACCGTTACATTGGTGTCACCATTGCAAGAAATCTGTCATGGAAAAAAGCGCATTGAGTACGTAACGTACAAAACCAATTCTGCACTAGGGTATGTCAAAAGAAGCTTTTCTTCTGCACCACCCTACCCTAAAGTCAACCAGTGGTCTTTAAGGGTCGATAAATTATGATGATGATGATGATGATGATGATGATGATGATGATGATGATGATGATGATGATATACGACTTGTGTACGTTCACAGATGGAATACGCATCATCTGTTTGGGATCCGTAACAAGCCACACTAATCGATAAGCTTGAAGCTAAAAAATCGTTCAATCCGTTTCATTTTATACAACTATCACATAAGAGCTAGCGTATCCCAAATGGAGACTACTTTAACTTACCATCACCATCAATCCGGAGAAATATCTCTCGTTTATGTTTATTTCACAAAATATATTATCACAACCCAGCCCTTTCCGCTGGCTGAATTCTGCCAGCCGGTGCTATCTCCTCTCGCCGCAGTCATATTCATAAACTCAGCGTACCACATTGCCAGACATCAAAACGTTTACACGTATTAATCATACAGACAAGCAACGACTGTAATCACCTGCCTGCACGCAAATTAAAGGCCCAAAACATTTCAAAAACGCGATTACTAACGTAATATTATAGTGTTTACCTCCCGTTACTTCGCGTTTATGAGTTCTTTGAAGTTTTTGTTTTCTTGGTTTCTCCTCGTAGTGTGAGTATTTTTTATTATTTTTCTGATTGTTGTTTACATGTATTGTAATTTTTGCCACCATCCTCGGAAGTGTACATGTATATATACCCTGATTGTAAAAATAAATAAATAAACACTGTGAGCCGTTTCTTGGTAGAGCAAGGCAGCACCCCAGAAGGTTATAGCGGTGAAGACCTGTTGTGTCTCGCAAGTGACTTGAATATTGACGTTTTATGCCCTTTCAAAATATCTGTGACTGATCTTGGCGCCGTGTGGCATAGGATTCGCAATAAGCAGTGCAACTCGAGAGGACATCAAAAATAATCAGCTAGTCAATTTTTGCTTTGGCCACGTAGTGGTACGGGCACCGAATTTTGAATTGACTTCAGCAACAATTGTCCAACGCATAGCCGACCGCTATTTTACAGCCTGTCGTTTGACGGCTCGCGACTTCTCTCTGACAGCACAAGTCAGGCAGCGTCTGGTCAGACGAATGTATTGATAGTGGATCAACGTAAACTTGACAATCTATAGAACAGTTCGGCTCGTTGCCCTTGTTAAAATTTGATGCCCTCGAAATTTCTTGCGAAAAGTTTTGTAAGCAAAGGACTGCGGATGGTGAAATAAAAATTTAATTAACGCAACTGTATACATCATGACCGGCTTTGGAAACGTTGCAAACCGCCGCGAAACATCGACCTTCTTAGAAAGCATAAAATAACAAGAAATGTAGAGCAGTCAGGCTTATACGCTCAGCAAAGCGGCAAATAGGAGTCGAATAATTCCGCTGCGAATTCATTTCCAGGCGATCCCAGAGCTGTCATGTCCTAATTGATATAGTACTTCTTGATGCTCAACGGATTTCTTGATACGGGCTCCATCCCTGAACCGCTGAAAAGTGAAACATTGTGTTGAGTGCTAAAGGCCGAATTCCACTCTCTCTATCACGGCACAAAATGTGGAGAAGTTCCTTCTAGAACGCACGACCCCTTTCGTCAACAAATTTTCAATACTATTGGATAGGCAGTATGGTTTCGTTTGGGGGACGGGCATAATAAAACTTCTGGAATACTAATCTGACCAACTCTGTGAGGCATTTGAACTGAATCTATTTAGCCATTCGCTCGTTTTAGATATTTCTATGGCTTTTTACGCAGTCAGCAACGAGCTTTGATTAACAAAACTGCGTTTACTGGTCTTCAGAGGTCCGTTCCGTACTCTTCTAAAAACTACTCGTCCGGAAGATATCAAGTAGTTAGAATAGGCTGGCATGAAACTGTTAGCCAGAAAGCGGTTGCTGTAACAGCTGGAGTGCCACAGGTTAAACACTCTCCCCATCACTATTCAATCTGTTCATGAATGGCTTAGTCGCCACCCTGTATAAAGGTTTAATTTTTCGATATGCAGATGACACCACCGTTCTTGTAAGGCATAAATATTATGAAACAGGAGTTTATCTGCTGCAAGATAATGTTTGTCAGTAAATGCCACGGTTCTCGAGCAATGGTAGGTTAGGGAATGAAAAAAAAAAACGCCAAGGTAAAATGCTTTGGAAATTCCTTAAACATGGCGGTAATCACCAACCTGTATATTTTTACGAAGCGCAAAGTCACACGTGTCACTGTAAGCCGCTGGAGTATGTTGATTCAGTCAAGTATCTCGGCATAATCTTTGATTGTACATTGTCACGTAACTTCCATATGGTGCACATCTGCAGCAGACTGCGGACAGCGCCTTTGGTTTTATATAACTTGAAATGATGTTTGGCTTCAGTACTAGTAAAAAAAAAAACGGTAATGCATGCAGTGGCCTACAGTGCACTGAGATACGGAATCACAGTACTCGGCTTTTATTCGTCGAGTTGGAAAGAACGCATTGACAAGTTGCTGAACAAAATGCTACGAACTGTGAACACTCCTCTATCGCTTCATCGGATGAACTTTGCCGGTCGCTAAAGCTTCCTTCGTTTGGCTCACTATTTTTCCAAACAGCTGTCATAAGACATTTTTGAAATTCGGAATTAAGATTGCCTGTGCTACTGCCCGCCTTTTGCGTATCAGCGCAGGTTTGAAATCGCCAAATTTAATATCTGCAGATTTTGACTAGCAAGGCGATGTGCTTATGTTTCTGAATTTTTTAGTAGACTTCGAGAAGAAGTGTTGACGGCCACTTTAGTGAGTACCTTAAAGCTTCTGTTAAGAACTTCCTGTTAAGATCTTAAAGTTTCTTCCCATTTCCCTGATAAGCTGTAAGAGAATGACATGTTACGTTCATTAATGTGGTAACGTTCTGAAAATGTGTAATATACTGTTGTGACTTAGCAAGCAATTTTTCATTAAGTGCTTGTGTACAGTTCTGAGCGCATAGACAACTTACCAGCAACTTTCTGGCGTGTCCGGGCCTAGACGCGCAATTGCCCTTGCAGGCTCAGAATGGCGCGCAATATTTTGTATTTCTGTTCTCTGTTTACAATAAACATTATCATACTATTATTATTATTACATTGCTTAAATTCCAGAAACTTCCGGACTTCGACACTCTATTTCTCTCCATTATTGCTCCCAAATACTTTTATAATACTGACTTCAGTCAGCGACATAGCGCAGGCAGAGCATTACGTACCAGCACTGCTTTTGTAATACCTTCAATAAGAACACGTTACGGAAAAGGTTTAAGGAAGTACAGCACTCCCCACAACTTTAACGACCTCCCTAAAGCGCTATTCGAACAAAATTATCCCAAGTAAAAATATCATTAATTGAACTTCAAAGATAATTGATGCATGTTGCTTCAACTGAGTACGTGTTTTGTGATGTTTTGGAGCATCCCAAATAGTTGCTTTCCTCATGGCTTATGTGCGCAATGTCATTGTTCACTGTAGTCATTGTTTCCTTTAGTTTAATTGTCTCTTTGTTTATGTTAATTTAATTGAAAGAGTACTTAACCTGCATGAATCGGTTTTCTGTTCATATACTTCATCAAATACTTTTCAGAGCTTGCAGTGTACCTTGTAACAGTATATGTTTATAACTTTCTGTAGTATTTGGCCAGCACATACTATTGTTTTTGAATTCAGATTCTGCCCCCCTGCTGGGCTTTGCCACACAAGCCATGTGGAGGGTTCGGCACATCCGGAAAGATGTCAAATGTTTTTAACAGAGACTAATAAAGATTTATTTATTACTACTATATCAATGAAACACCAGCGGTACAAAAGATGTCCAGAAGATTCGCTGCGAGCCACGAACGTCGAACACTCGCGTTTGTATTGCTTGATAATCGTTTACGGCGTTATCTCGACTTTACTGTGTCTATACCACCTCCACTTGTTCCGAAATTTTTACTTTCTTTTTCTATCATCCAGAGAATGGAACAATTCTGCGAAATTCACAGCGCCTGTTTACAGTCTGTACAAGAAGGAGCAGCGGGCGAGGTAAGGTTTATTATTTCTTTTTGCTTTTCACTGTTGGCGAAAAGGAATGGCGTAGCTGAAAATGTGACTGCATGGTACAGCTCCTTGATTGCTGGATCGTCTCTACACGGAACGAGGTAAGCTGCGCATGACGGTTTTGACTTCATATCTAAGGATCGTTAATGGACCTCATAATAGATTAGTTAAAGAAAAACAATGATCCAATTCGCAAGTTCATGTTGCTATTGAGGCTAAACCTCTAAACAGTTTCTCAAAACGTGAAGATTCTGGCTTAGAAAAGAGCATGGTGAAAAAAAGAATAAAGTGCGACGTCACGCGGCCGGCCGTCGCAAGCCACGTTGGGATCTCTTCAAGCCATTCTGTTTTCCTTTCCTCTCTCCAAGGCTGCCAAAGTCAGCCCTACTCGACTACTGGGGCTCGGCCCTTGCCGTAAAACCCACCATGAGCAGCCGCCAAGTGGGGCCCACTTACTTCGCGTCATTTTTCATGGCATGACTTTAAAATTCTCACGTGACTTTCCTTCCTGTCGTTTGTGTTTGTTTATAGCGCTAGCTGTTACAGTGAAGTTCCGCCGCTATGTAGTAGAATATAGTCAACACTGGGCGTACGCGATTACGTGACTGCCCCGTGAACCTATAGCCTGCTTCTCGTGCCTCGCGCTAACTTTGTAGTCATCACGTGGGGCGCGAGATTTCAAGAAGGCGTCGCCAAACGCCTCGAAACGGCAACAGACAAAACATCTTTCAACGACTGGATGGCGTGGCGTGCTGCGCGCATGCGCAGTAGCAGCCGCCGAAGTTATGTTGAAGCTGCCAGCGGAGTCGTGACACAGCATTCGCGTTGCGGGAGGGCCGTTAATTCAGCCAGTGAGGAGCGCCATGCTCTAAACGCTGACCGCGAACTCACTGCACGACAAGATGCTCGAGCCTATGGGAACACATTTCTCGCAGTAGAAAGCGTGAAAACAGTCTTCACGCACTCATGCTTAGTAGCAATATAATAATAATAATAATAATAATAATAATAATAATAATAATAATAATAATAATAATAATAATAATAATTGGTTTGGGTGAAAGGAAATGGCACAGTATCTGTCTCATATATCGGTGGACACCTGAACCGCGCCATAAGAGAAGAGATAAAGGAGGGAGTGAAAGAAGAAAGAGGTGCCGGGCTCCAGAATAATTTCGACCACCTGGGGATTTTTAAGGTGCACTGACATCGCACAGCACACGGGCGCCTTAGCGTTTTGCCTCCATAAAACGCAGCCGCCGCGGTCGGGTTCGAACCCGGGAACTCCGGATCAGTAGCCGAGAACTCCGGATCAGTAGCCGAGAAATGGGTCTCAGTATTTCGCCTCTATCGAAATGCGACCTCCGCGGCCGAGATCGAACCCGCGTCTTTCGGGATAGCATGGCGCGCACCATAACCTGAGTCACCGCGGCGGCTGCTTCCGCGTAGAATGAACGCTACTAAGCACTATGCACGTCAAGAACAGCAAAAAGATTCACGCGGCAAACGTAACAAGGGGATTCTTAGTGCGTACTTGCAACGCATGTATTCTTATATTTGTCTTTTTTCTTTAATTTTCCAACGTAGACTGGTAGGTTCTACGCACCTGAAGAGATTGGCGGCAAATGGTACCAAGCCGTCGGCGATACCTTTGTGAGCAAACTCGTTTTCCGTCACACTCTATCTTTTCTTTTTCTTTTTTGCAGTGGGAGATGTCGAGAATTTTAACAGAGTCAGGCCCAATATACAACGAAATGTTTCGTCGTCCTGTAGTAACGACATATTTTCTTGTAGTATTCCGAAGTCGCCTGTTGTCTTGACACAACTGGCTGTGTCGTATACGACAAGAGACCGCGCAATACAGCAGAAAATTTTGTTGTAACTACAAGAATTTCAGTCGTTTCTACTATACGACAAGTACCAAACTACTACAAAAAATTGTTCCGACAGAAATCTGTCGCGTTTTTTGATAGGAGGAGGGAGGATATTGTTTCGTGTGGTAAATTTACGCGTATAGCGCAGACGCGCTGACGACACCTAAGTATGGCAATAATTCTCTCCTTATTTATTCCCGGCTTACAGGCGTGCCTTCACACGACCGAATTTGTGAAGCTACCACTGCATGTTATCGACGACCTGACTGCATTCGGCCAACAGTACGTCGACACTTTCGGCTGAGAAAGTGCTCCTTCGGCGCATAAAGGACCGGTCGAATAAAAGAGATATATAAGTAAACGAATGTATTAATACTTTTTATTTTCTTTCGCTTTTGCCTGATGCCTTGCTCTTCAAGTGGTAGCTTTTTTTCTCCTTCTTTTACTCCTTCCTTACGCCACGTCATCTCCCCGGGGAGGAGTATGCAGTATAGGAAACTGAAAACGCTGCTGTGGCGTCGCTGGGCCAGTTAGTAGCTGCGGTGTTACATGCCTAATTAATCAGGAATAATCCTAGATCTGCACTATTCCTGATCTCTAAGGTAAATAGATATCCCTGATACTTGTTTGACTCTGACATATTCCCGGTTTGTCAGGCTGCGTTGTTTACCTAACGAATAAGGAATCATCCTGGCTCTGCGAGGAAGGGCGCAGTACCCTTTACAAGCACCTGCTTTATATTTTGACTACTTTATTCACGTTCACGGCCTCCGAGTCGAGCAGGTATTTTTGGGCACAATTGAATGTCAATGTATTTTTTTGCGTTTCTATACGAGCTGTTTTCATTACGTGCACATGAATTTTTTCTAGCACCTATTTTTTTCCGTTTCTTTCCTTAATTTTCCGCCTTTTTATCCTTTATTTTTCCACCTTTTTCGTCCCTTCTTTCCTCCTTCCATAATTTCGTTTGGATTTTTCTTTGTTTATTCCTTTTATAAAAGTGCTATATCAACCCTAAGAAAACATAGAAGAACAAATAATAAAGATAGAAGTAACATCCACACACCGAAGTAGCAATGCTTAGGCGTAATGTATAAACAAAATAAAGCCTCAACCTTTTATTTCGTTTGTATTTTATATTGCAGCATCGCTACTTCAATGTGTAGCTGTTACCTCCATGACTTCTTTTCTTTCTAGATGCTTGCTTAACGTTGATTGCGCTTTTATGTAGGCGCAGTAACTGTCTCACTTCTCGATGGACACCCAAACCGCGCCGTGAGGGAAGGATTGAAAGAGAAAGAAGGAAGAGAGAAATACACGCCCTAGCGGCGCATTCCGGATCAATTTCAACCACCTGGAGTTCTACTGCCACCGCGCAGCACGAGTTCGCCTTCTGTCTTTTGCCTCGAGACAAAATGCAGCCGCCGCGGCAGGTACTCGATCCCGCGACCTTGTTGCGCTCAGTAGCCGGACTCTATAACCACTGAGCTGACCCGCAGAGGGCTACCAGTGGTTGCTGTAAATGGACGAGAGAACAGAAGAGTGACACAAACGCACGCGAACAGGTCTAGAAGAAAACCGAAATGACAACTGTGATGGACACGGCATGAATGTCAATACAATATTTCCGCAAAATGCCTGTTTTACCTCATTTGTCAGATTTAAGCAGACTGGTTGTCGCCGACTTCTCTGTATATACCGCGATCTCACATACGACGCACCGCGTCCTCGTATAACCGGCGGCTCCAAAAACGCGATCGTTGCCCTTGTGAGACAGTGCGTTAGTTCGTTATAACATATGACCCTCCGAAAGTTTCCAAACAGGTTTGGTAATCAGCGATGATCGATGCCAGTACCAAGCTACGCGGTTCGAAAAACGCGTGTAGAACCGAGATAACGCGCTAATTCTATAACTGGTTCGAGAAAAGAAAGTTACGGAGCTCCCATAGTTCGCGTTTAAAGTTTCGGAGGGCCATTAGTCTCCGGGCAGCTTGAATCTTGGACTGTGGATCGCAAATCAGGTTACGGGTTGAGGCCATGCCAGCCATGCGGACGGATTGAAGGCGTGGCTGTCAGGCTATGGAAATACGAACGTCGAAGGAAGACGAAGCGTCCCGAGGTGTCAGCTGGATAATGGCACATCATTTTATGCAAACAGCTTCAGAAATTGCGGTTACGTTTTAGAGCACACAGAAGTATAGGACGGCAAAACGCCGCAAGCAGATTTATAGGCATAATTCAGACCACAGAAAGGTTCTTAACATTGAGTTAAACAGCAGCTGTACGTGAATCAATATTGCCTTATTTACATGTTCATTTCATTTTCTACATAACATTTTCGTTTCGGATAAATTCTGCAACACTTACTGAATTGCTGACTGCGCCTGCATGTGGCATAGGCTGTCGTATGCATACCGTACAGGCGTATATACAACATTCTACAAGCCATTATATATATATATATATATTGTAGGGGTGTGTTTATTCGGTGAACCCAGATGATTCCAGCCGCTCAGGGGAGACTCGCAGCGAAGCGTCAGGCGTGGCGAAAGAGCAAGGCAGCGAACAACTTCTTCGTCCTTGAGAGCGGCAGCACGCGACGCATGTCAGTGGTTATATCGATGAAGATTACCACACTACAGTTTCCCCCCCGGGCAGAGAAGGAGCCATCCTGGCGACTCATGGTGCCGAAAGGACAGACGGATCGTAGTAGGGCTTGATTCGGTCCACATGAACTATTTCGCGTCCACGGCGACGCAAGTCCGCAGATGGCGTAACGGGCTCAACTACGTAGTTCACAGGAGATGTTTTTTGAAGCACTCGGTATGGACCGTGATACCGAGCAAGAAGCTTCTTTGACAGGCCGGCGGTTGTGGCAGGAACCCAGAGCCACACCAGGGAGTTGGGCGCATATGAAGGCGCCTCACCAGTGTCACGATGGTGTTTTTGTTGCCATTGATTTTCCTTTGTGAGCGAACGAGCGAGCTGACGGCATTCTTCTGCATACTGGGCGGCGTCCGAGAGTGGCGTCGATTCAGAAACATCAGGGCGGTAGGGAAAAAGCGCGTCCATTGTGCAGGTTGGCTCGCGCCCGTAAAGAAGAAAAAAGGGAGAGAATCCAGTGGTGGTCTGTATCGCAGTGTTGTACGCGTAGGTTACGAAGGGAAGAACGTGGTCCCAGTTGGAATGAGCGTCGTTGACGTACATGGCCAGCATGTCACTCAGAGTACGGTTGAAGCGTTCTGTCAGGCCATTCGTCTGAGGGTGGTAAGAAGTAGCGGTGCGATGAATGATGCGACATTCTTTCAGTAGGGCCTCGAGAGCGTCGCACAAGAAAACGCGTCCGCGGTCACTGAGCAGTTCCTTCGGAGTCCCGTGGCGAAGAATCAAGTTGTTGAGAATGAACAAAGCAACGTCTCTTGCAGAGGCAGAGGGTAACGGTGATGTTTCAGTGTAGCGAGTCAGATGGTCTACTGCCACAATAATCCACCGGTTTCCAGCAGGAGTAGTCGGAAGAGGGCCATAGAGATCTATGCCAACGCGGTCAAACGGACGAGCAGGGCAGGGTAACGGCTGCAACGAAACAGAGGACTTCTGAGGAGTTTTTCGGCGTTGACAAGATTCGCAAGCGCGCACGAAATGTCTTACGAAGCGGTACATTCCACGCCAGTAAAATCGCAGACGTAGGCGTGTGTAGGTTTTCAATACGCCACCGTGAGCACATTGTGGGTCACCATGGTACGCAGCACAAATGTCGGCGCGGAGATGACGCGGGATGACTAGAAGCCACTTCCGTCCATCAAGCAAATAATTGCGGCGATAGAGAAGACCGTCACGAATGGAGAAGTGGTGTGCTTGGCGGACGAGCGCTTTGGAGGAATGACCGGGAGTAGGACTTGAGAGAAAATTCAAAAGTGCATTGATCCAGGGGTCATTCCGCTGCTCGGTAGCCATGTCGATAGTTGTAAGAGTCGACATATCGTAGGCACAGACGTGGTCAGACGAATTATCTCTAGGCAATGGCGAGCGGGAAAGAGCATCCGCGTCCGTATGCTTCAGCCCTGATCGATAAATGACATGAATGTCAAACTCCTGGAGACGAAGAGCCCAGCGAGCAAGGCGACCGGATGGGTCTTTCAGAGAGGCAAGCCAGCACAAAGCGTGGTGATCGGTCACAACGTAAAACGGTCGACCATACACATAAGGACGAAATTTTCCGATAGCCCAAATAATGGCCAAACATTCCCTTTCTGTGACTGAATAATTAGATTCTGCCTTTGTCAATGTTCGGCTGGCGTATGCCACAACATACTCGCTGTAACCAGGCTTACGTTGGGTAAGGACGGCACCAAGCCCAATACCGCTGGCATCAGTGTGGATCTCCGTAGGCGCAGCCGGATCAAAGTGGCGTAGAATGGGCGGCGAAACCAAAAGGCGGCGTAAAGTGTCAAAGGCTTTATCGCAGGCTGGAGTCCAGGCGGAAAGGTCGGAGCTGCCGGCAAGGAGCTGGGTCAGAGGAGCGATGATAGAGGCGAAGTTCAAGATGAAACGTCGAAAGTAGGAGCAGAGGCCGATAAAGCTCCGAAGCTGCTTCAGGGAGGTTGGCTTCGGGAACTCTGCAACTGCGCGAAGTTTGGTGGGGTCGGGAAGAATGCCGTCCTTAGAAACTACGTGGCCTAAAATTGTGAGTTTTCGAGCGGCAAAGTGGCACTTCTTCAAATTCAACTGAAGCCCAGCGCCGGCGAGACACGTGAGGACATCCTTTAGGCGGAGAAGGTGAGAAGAAAAGTCGGCAGAAAAAACTACGATGTCGTCCAGATAACAAAGACAGGTCTGCCACTTGAGTCCACGAAGAACAGTGTCCATCAGGCGCTCGAAAGTAGCCGGGGCATTGCAGAGGCCAAAGGGCATAACGTTGAACTCGTATAATCCATCCGGTGTTATAAAGGCAGTTTTCGAGCGGTCATTATCAGCCATCGGTACCTGCCAGTAGCCGGAGCGCAAATCCAAAGAGGAGAAATACTCGGCGCCCTGTAAACAGTCCAAGGCGTCGTCGATTCGCGGCAAAGGATAGACATCTTTGCGCGTGATTTTGTTAAGCCTACGGTAATCGACGCAAAACCGGATGGAACCATCTTTCTTGGTGACCAAAACAACCGGAGAAGCCCATGGACTGTTAGATGGCTGTATGACGCCCCGGCGAAGCATGTCGTCCACGTTGTCAGCAATGACTTGGCGCTCAGAGGCCGACACGCGATAAGGACGCTGTCGTAAAGGTGCGTTTGTACCAGTGTCGATTGCGTGCGTAACGACAGACGTGCGACCCAGAGCAGTGTGAGGAAGGTCGAAGGCAGAAGTGAAGTTCTGTAGAAGAGCAGCGAGTTGATCGCGTTGTGCGGGTGGGAGATCTGCGTCAATAGCTTGTTGAAGAACATCGGGTGGTGTCGAAGCGGTCGCTGTATCGCAAGAGCTGAGCACATTAACGTCTAATGAAGTAGGCGTTGCAGGAAGAGTATTTACAAGCGCGGGATCAAGTTCTTCAATACGACCGAGACACTCGCCGCGTAGCAGGACGGACGGGCACGAAAATGGATTTGAGACGTACATTGCACTAAGGCCATCTTCGATCTTGAGGACCGCAAATGGAAGCAGGAGGCAGGGATGGCGTGAAGCGGCGTCGGAAGGTGTGAAGAAGACAGTCGAACTAATAACGCTTTCACAGGAGAGTGGAACGAAGGCAGCAGAAAATGGAGGAATGTCTGTGTCACTGGCGACGAGGAGTTTTGCAGGCCGGGTAGGGACGTCACACAAGACGGTATCACAAAGAGGTAAAAAGGAAACTTCCGCGCGGGCGCAGTCAATAACGGCATGATGAGTGGAAAGGAAATCGTAGCCCAGGATGATGTCGTGTGAGCAGCGAGACAGTACAATAAACTCGATGGTGTATAAGACGTCTTCGATGAGAACACGGGCCGTGCACGCCGCTGAGGGATGAATGCGCTGTGATGAGGCGGTGCGAAGCGAAAAGTCGGAAAGTGCGGTGGTCACCTTACGAAGACGACGGCAAAGAGCTTCACTGATGACTGATACGGCAGCGCCCGTGTCGACTAGAGCGAGTACTGCGACGCCGTCGACAAACACTTGAATTACGTTAGTGGGAGAACACCGAGGACTTGAAGAGTTCGAACCAAGCGCAGTTCTTGCCCCGGGAACTGCGACTGTTAGTTTCCCTCAACGGTGCCGGTAGAACGTCGGAGTGGGGACGGGGAACGGCGACGAGGGGAAGGTGATCGGCGAGCTGTGTACGTTTGATTGTCACGAGATACAAATTCGGAACTGGGCGGATTTCTCGGCGAGGGCTGGTCTGTATTGTAGGAGTAGTTCCATAGTTCAGGTCGAGAAGGTGGAAGGCGTTGGCGGCAAAGGCGTGCGACATGGCCCGGCAGCCCGCAAGAGTAGCAGATTGGTCGGTTGTCCGCGGTACGCCAAGGGTTCGTAGGGCGTTGGCGTACCCTTGGAATAGGGACATGGAATGCAGACCCAGGCAAAGGCGAAGGAAGGTTGGAAGGAGCGGCCTGGTAGGAAAGAGATGCTGATGGCATGAGCGGCCTGGCCGCAACTTGGGCGTAAGTCAGTGGTGCCGTTACTTGCGCTGGCACGGGGCTGGGCGGCAGCACAGGGCTGGGCGGGAGCATGGAGCTGGGAGGAAGAACGTCAGCGATGTGATCTTGAACGGCACGCCGTATGGTAGGGGCCAAAGACGGAGCCATGTCAGGAACAAGGCGGCCACTATCCTGTAACTGAGGGACCAGCGATAGCTGGCGGGCGACCTCTTCTCGAACGAAGGCTTTGATTTGCTGAAGTAAAGGGCTGTCCTCTGATGGGGTAGAACCGCCCAGCGCAAGTGTAGAGATGGCGTCGTCTCTAACACCGGACCGCCGGGTAGAAGCGCGCTTCTTACGAAGCACGTCGTAGCTCTGGCAAAGCTTGATCACGTCACTCACCGTGGCAGGATTTTTTACCCAGAGCATTTGGCACGCGTCGTCAGAGATGCCTTTCATGATGTTCTCGATCTTATCCGCTTCAGTCATTAGCGGATCGACACGCTTGCATAGGTCCACGATGTCCTCTATATAACTAGTGAACGACTCATCGACTTGCTGAGTGCGCTCACGCAAGCGTTGTTCTGCCCGGAGCTTGCGAACTGCAGGGCGGCCGAACACTTCTGCAAAATTCTTTTTAAATGTAGACCAAGATGGCAGGTCTGCCTCATGGTTGCGAAACCAGAGGTTCGCCACGTCAGTCAGATAAAAGATTACATTGCTTAGCTTGATAGCGTCGTCCCATCTGTTGTAGCTACTGACGCGCTCATATGCCGCCAACCAATCGTCGACGTCCTGGTCGGCTGTGCCACTGAAGAAGCACGGATCACGCTGCCGTAGAGCTCCAGAACACAGCACGGTGGTTGGGAGGGGCGACGATGTCGTGGCAGTGTCATCCGGCATGCTGGAAGCAGAGGGTAACGTGCGGCTTCTTAGTTCCAGGGTGGACGGGAACGTACCCAGCACCTCCACCAATTGTAGGGGTGTGTTTATTCGGTGAACCCAGATGATTCCAGCCGCTCAGGGGAGACTCGCAGCGAAGCGTCAGGCGTGGCGAAAGAGCAAGGCAGCGAACAACTTCTTCGTCCTTGAGAGCGGCAGCACGCGACGCATGTCAGTGGTTATATCGATGAAGATTACCACACTACAATATATATATATATATATATATATATATATATATATATATATATATATATATATATATATATATATATAACAATAACGCAACAAGCTCCTACGTTGGCAATTTGTCAGTGCAGCTTAATTGCTGCTAAAGCTAATTTCAAGCCATTAACGCATCTGCGTATAGCACTTGGAGGACGCCGAAGCTGAGTTGCGCTTCGGAAATTGGGCGTCTTGTTGTGTGCTCGAGTATAGCTGCACAATGGTCTCATCCCGGAGAAGCACATCTCTTCACTCTTCGACGACTTTTCTGGGTCCAAAGTCTCACTAACCGGGTGGCACTTTTTAACCAAACATTTTCTTTTTTTGGAAGGCTTTACTGCTTCAGTGATACTGATTTCCTAAGTGCTATAAAGGAAAGTAAACATCACAGTGTGTTCTTTATTTAATTAAAATAGGGAAAAACCTCATTGTTCCCAGAAAATGTATTTAATTCAGTACAGCAGTTGGCAGCCTTGCCTGTTATGTAGGCAGCGCATTTTGATCCTTATACGGCCGTGTACAGACCTACAAACCTCACTCGCTTGGGCTGCTCAATCGAATTTTTCTTATTTTTATTTTTCTATATAATAAAAATATCATCGTCGTCGTCGTTGAGGTTATTGTCTCAATGACAGTTAATGTCGCAATGACAGTTTTGAAGGGAATCGTTGTGGCAGGCTAACTTAACTTAATGAATTTTGAAGGAAACCAGCCATTGTTGAGACAACTATCAATTATTTTCCCCACTCCGACTCCGAAGCTGCGTGCAAAGGAAGCAAAGAATCAAATTCCATTCACGTCATGCCACCAAAGTTATGCTTCCGAGTCATGAAAAGCGTTACCACATTGCCACGCTGCTGGAGAAGCAAGAACTACGGAGGGCACTTAAACCTACCTGCGTGCTTTGAATGCGAAAGCATTTTTCTAATTTTTATTTTCCCCTTCATTTCTAACGATACACCCACTCATTGGCATACAGGCGTAAGGCAACGCATACATTACTAGATTCACCTTCGTTCGCCAATAAGCAACGCGCGATTGTGTGGCAAACAGGAGTCTCCATTATCGCCACTTCTGTTCGCTCTCTATATTATAGAGACGCTATGTATGAGCATTCTACAGAGCATAGTGCCATTCGAGGTTTCCGTATCTTAGACAGTAAGCTCAAAGTATTGGCTTATGCAGCTGATCTAGCGTTTCTTTTCGCAAACAAGCCTAGCGTGAAGGAAGTTGTTCGCTTAACTGAGTCGTTTGGCGCAGTTTCGAGTGCCCATGTGAACCGTTCCAAGAGTTCCCGTCTGTGGTTTGGATTGTGGGGATCTACACCAGCCGAATATGCTGGCGTGGCACGGACGTGTGGAATGCCCGAGTGCTTTGGCGTCCCATTAAGCGCGTACAGGCACAATGAAAACCAATTTAAAGATCGCGTACCTGCTGTACAGAGCTATGCTCAAAACATTTGTCCCACATGCCCTGTCAACATTCGGCAAGGCTACTGCGTGTAGCTTGTTTCTGGCAACAAGACTGTATTATGTTGTGCAGATTATTCACTGCGCCAGTATTTTTATATTCACTGCTTCTACAGAGTTTTTGCAACTTGTTTGAGTGTCCTTCCTTGGAACCCATGCGACGTGATTATCTTTTCCGACCTTTCAGAGCAGGTGGGCTACGTTTATTCCATCTTTATGTGCGGCACTTCGCACCCGATACTTCTAACGCTTTTGCAAACAAATTTAGTTAATGCTTTTCCCACACTGACTATGTCCTCTAACTTCTCTGACCGTCCTTGTTTACGGGGGTTTATGCATGAGGTATATTTTGCTGTGTACTTTGTGGCAGCCAGTTTTTAAACAGGGTTCTTATTTTCAGTGTCGCGAAAACGTTTCTACAAAGACTTGATTTCAGTGTTTTTCTCTCCTAATATTTACCGCTCAGTGTACTTTAGATTGCCGGGACATGATATACTTCAGCGGGCGCGAGAAATATTACTTTCACCGTGCACTAAGACTTTCTTCTACAATCTACATACGGAAACGTTGCTCCTTAAGACGACTTCAGAAAAAGGGCATTTTTGTGTCGTCTGAGAACTGTCGCCATTGTGGTGTTCCTGAAACAATAGGACGTTGCTGCATCAACTGTGTGTCCGACCGCAGCGGTGGCCTAGTGGTCTGAGCATCCGCCTCGCATGCGGGAGGTGCGGGGTTCGATCCCCAGTGCCGTTGGGTACTCACCGGTGATACAATGGGTACAAGCTTTCCCCTGGTCTGGTACTCGGCTTATTTAGGGCTTATTTAGGGGCTTATTTAGTAGAAGTACCCTGTGCATTGGCGCTCTTTGGCCACGGATGCCCTTGCGTCATAAAAATGCATCATCATCATTCATCAATTGTGAAGACGCAGTTATATTTTGGGATGTCTTGCAACGGACCTTAAGAAAGCAAATTTATTTGACTTCTCATGCCGTACGATACTTTACCAGAGTGCAATATGTTGATGAATCTCTTGATATGATTGTAAACATATCAAGCTTAGTAAAAACAGTTCATATAAATAAAGTATAATTTCAGTGTAGTAAATCCCATGTTTAGAAAAAAAAAACTGTTCTGTGGCCTATGGGCTGCGTGCTATAGCCTCGCATTCCGAAAGTGCTGGGTTCAATTCCCCTCACCTTCGCAAGTTGTTTTATTTTTCTTTGCATGGTCACGTGGTTTTTAGAATTCCACCTTTTCTGGACATCGTGTTTCCCTACCGATGAGCCATGAAATGCTTCCGCATTAGAATATCGGCATGTTACAAATACGGCGCATGTATAACCCGTGCCTGCACTCAGGACACGCTTTACCGGAGCGCAGTATGTTGATGAATCTCTTGATATGATTGTAAACATATCAAGCTTAGTAAAAACAGTTCATATAAATAAAGTATAATTTCAGTGTAGTAAATCCCATGTTTAGAAAAAAAAACTGTTCTGTGGCCTATGGGCTGCGTGCTCGCCTCGCATTCCGAAAGTGCTGGGTTCAATTCCCCTCACCTTCGCAAGTTGTTTTATTTTTCTTTGCCTGGTCACGCGGTTTTTAGAATTCCACCTTTTGTGAACATCGGGTTTCCTTACCGATGAGCCATGAAATGCTTCCGCATTAGAATATCGGCATGTTACAAAGACGACGAATGTATAACCCGTGCCTGCACTCAGGACACGCGTGCTTCCGATGTTTTCTCTGCGCCCCAGGCCTCGGACGCTTTTTCGCAAAGCGGATGTGCCGGGGACTGACACTCACTGGCCTGTTGCCATAACCCCGTTATCTGTCACCTCGGAAGGAAGGCAGTGGCGTCTGATCTGTGACAAAGCTGGCAGCATCCTGCGGCTTTTACAGCGATAGCTGTATTGATGTCGTTATGTGAGATCGCGTCGCCGTTGTCGACCGCTCACGCCCCTCCCACTACACGCCGACATGCCACCCTTACCACATGGCGCCTGCAGCGCGTTCGTAAGGAGCATAAAGTTTCTGTACGCGCTTACACGCATGTCGTGCATGATCATTAAAACGAAATCGGCAGGTCGTTATAACTCACGTTCATAGTATTCCAACGCAACGGCACATAGCCAAAGAAAAGAAGACGGAAAAGAAGAAGGACGAACACAGCGCTGAATCAAGAACGTGAATCGAGAATACCAACTAGCCCAAGAACTGACTCTACTGTCGTTATAACTTGTTACTCCGTCCGGTCCCCTAGAGCGCGCGTTATAGTGAGGCATTTTTTTTTTTTTGTAAAGAAAGGTGACGAGGATATCTGCTCAGTCTTGGTCAAAAGTCCTAAGGCCAAAGCGTTCAACTGCAGCGAAATGAATGTGCCTAGAATGCTCCGTGTAGCCGATGATTCAAAACACAAGTGGAGCAGGAAGCTTCTTTACATCCAGGTGTAATCTTCTGCTAGCATTTCAAGGTCCTTCGGTCTTCAGTAGGGCCGTAATGGCTCTATTGTGGGGCTGAAGTGAAAAGCCTTTGGCCTTAAGACTTTTGACCAAGACTGTACGTTGTACTTTCTAACGTTATGGCTTTGCAAGCGCAGATACGGTGGTAGTTTACATTTGCATGCGGAAGCGGCATATAACGTCTAACATCCCACATACATGCATATTTCCTCGTGCATTCTCATCACAACCGCCAAAACGAGAACTGTCGCACCGTAGATATTTAGCCATCGCTCAGTGCGCGGCCTACAAACCTGCGAAAAATAACGGCGGTGGTGGACACGTCGAGGACTTGGTGCAGTTCACGTCTTACGAGGTTAACAGCCTCCGCACCTTGCGAGCACGGGCTTGTTAACACTTGCACGACGCATTTAAACTTTAAATGGCACTAAATATGATTTTCTGCTTAGTGTATTTGTTAATAAAACTTGAACTTAGTATTCCTGGACTATTTTCAAGGCATCTCGCGCAAGTTGTGATGCAGTTCTTTTTCAAACGAGAGCGTTTGTGAGTAGGTAGTTTTTACTTCCCGCGCTCTCAAACCCGTTTTTGGCGTCATTTGTGGGTTGTGACACCACAGGCTTTGCACCGAGAAGCTAAAGCGAGACTGCTTGAAAGAAAGCTCCCAGGCTAATCCTGGAGGGACGCCGTGGTTATGGAGGAGCTTTAGCTAATCCGAGCTATCCGTGGTTTGCGTGTGGTTTTACATGAAAGAAAGCCACTAAGAAAGAACTTGGTTAATGCGGTGAGTTGGGCTTGTTGGTACATGGTTTTCTGGAAAAGCAGCGCTGAACAGATGAGGACAGAGACGAGGCGACAAGGACGGGCGCTGAACTGACAACAAATTTTATTGAAGGGATTCACACTTATAAACGTAGTGTAGCTACCGTTCGCGCATGCTCAGAAAAGTCAGCTCTTTTGGTGAAAGGGCGATAGAGGCTGTGCTGACGCAGCCCTCTCCCAGGCTATATATCTGATTTGATTCTGCTATTTCTCTAGTCATACGTACACTGCTCTTTCTGACTATGGAGGTGTCATCGAGTTCACTGTATCACTTGCCTAGATTGTACTCCTGCACTCGATGACACCTCCATAATCAGAAAGAGCAGTGTACGTATGACTAGAGAAATAGCAGAATCAAATCAGATATATAGCCTGGGAGAGGGCTGCGTCAGCACAGCCTCTATCGCCCTTTCACCAAAAGAGCTGACTTTTCTGAGCATGCGCGAACGGTAGCTACACTACGTTTATAAGTGTGAATCCCTTCAATAAAATTTGTTGTCAGTTCAGCGCCCGTCCTTGTCGCCTCGTCTCTGTCCTCGTCTGTTCAGCGCTGCTTTTCCAGAAAACTAAGAAAGACATTGTTTTCGTCAGTGAAACTGTGACCAATGATAAACACCTGGAAGACATTGCCCCCGCGTAGTGGCGCGTCAGTGGAACGCTAAATAACCGGGAATTCTGGGTAATCACAAAGTGAACAACGGAGGGGAAAGCCTCAGGGTGCTCGCCAACGTTTCGACAAATGGAGTTGTCTACGTCTGGACAAAGCAATCATCACTGGCGGGGTTTAAATAGAAGAGGAAGGCCCAGTGAGGGGAGGAGGGTGTGCAGTGGAAAGTGTATTAGGATGGGGAGGATATGAATCTTTTCCAGGGACAATGGCTGCTAAGGATGATTAACCGGTTGACCTGCAAAACTGTAAAAGAAAAAGGCCAGCTCAGCAGGTAAAACGGCCCGTTTAAAGGACCATAGCCTAATTTTAGTAGCATGTTTTCTTCTTTCAAGTGATGCGTTAGATATTAGAATGCATGGTTCACCACGCGGTATCCGTCTAAGACTATTTATTAATTTAAAATTTCTTCCCTCATACTGTTTCGGTTTCGGTGTTTAGGACACGTAAGGCACTAAAAGAAACTGAAATGTAGTCGTTCTTCCATCGCTCGCATCGAGCAGTTAAGACTTCCTTAGAAAACGAATGGGGAATGCTTATGACGATAGCAAAAACGTTAATAGCAAAAAAATTAAGCCTTTCCAATCTCGACAGGAGATCTGCGTGTATATTGGCTGTTATCGTGAAATCTTACAATATATGAAACCATTGGGTTCATAAACTTTTTCTTGTTAAAAAATGCTTTTGTCCAGAAGTTTTGGGTATGCGACTTCTTAATTAGAACAACGGCAATCTCCTAATGAATAACATTGATTTCATCTGCACGTCAGAAGGGGTTTTTTGAATCATCTCAGCGCTCACGCTGCTCACGCTACATGACCTTCGACGCAATTTGAACAGAAACTGCGGAAACGTTCCACCAAAACCAGTAAGTAAAAAATATGTTGATTTATACCTCAATAACTGACTATTTTTACTTTTTAAATTATTTGTTTACGTCTGAAGCCTTATTGACTTGCTAGAAAATAAGCCATCTCTAACGCTGCTAGCGCCAAACCGTCCACGGTGACCAGAAGACGCATGCGTTCATGAGTCATGCGTAGCCAGCATGGTAGCCAGCGTGGTGAGCGTAGCGTCGCGGGAAACATAAATCATTGGGGCCTTGTTCCATGCTTGGGAGTCATGACTTCCGTGAACGTGCAGTTTAGGAGAAAAATATGACTTGGATCTTTGCGTTCTCACTTTGTACTCACGTCGAAGACGAAGCAAACCATTATGAAAGCTTCAAATGATCATGGGGAGAAAGAAACGCCCGTTCTACTGCCGCAAGGCAAGTAACGTGCTGATGTCTTTCCGGCCGCCTTATACACCTGTAAGAGTTACTAAAGCAGCAGTGGTTGCTTAATATTTCAGATGCCCACCACCGCACATTGAAGATAGCTGTCGCCATGGCACTGATTCGCGCGAAGCCCAGCGGCGTTTCTGCCGGCGATTACGCGAGGAAGCTGGCAGAAGATATGCACAGCAGTGACGGAAAGATCTTGGAGAGATGCAAAAGCCTTGAAAACGACATCCTTCATTTACGGCAAAAAGTCGCGTTAATAAGCATCAGGGGTGGCATTCGTCCGGGACCACCAGGTGAGCCCTTTCTGTTTACTGCATTTGGATAAAAATTTAAACTGCTTGAAATCAATTGTGGCCAACCTTGCTAGGTCACGCAAATCCAAATGTTGCATTCATTCGCGGTCATTAAGCAGTGTTTGCGCACTTACCAGCTGTCAGAGTCGAGAACTGTGAGATAACCAAAAGCCCACTGACCATCTTTGACCTTTTGAGAGTTTTAAACCCAAATACCGTTCTTTCCAAGTTGTTCGTATGCCGGCTCATTGCACGCCACAAGCAATCGCATGGATCAGGAAAGGATTAGAGGTTTAAGAGCGCACTGGCTTTCTGATGTTGTGCTTACACTTTTCCGTTTACTGTGCTAGCCTCAATAGCGTGCTGGAAGCTACCAGGTCACGCCGTGCAATGCGCAGCTTCCGGCAATCTGATGAGGCTGCGATGAGAAAAATTCAAAAACTCAAGAGCTGGTGTGGCAGGCTAATGACTGCACCTATGATTTCCCATCAAAATTAACTGTACTTTATGCTCTGTTGCAGCTTTTCGCCGCGTACTGCCGGAAACCTGCCCCGAGGGGCTTTCAGACTCTGCAGAACGCATCAGTCAGCACTGGACGTTCTTGGAGAACTATCTGTCAATTACATCCAACATAGCCCTTCTCGGCCAGTCAGACAACGACGCTGAGTCTGAAGAACTCTTGTTACGTTCTGTAGACAACCTTCTGCGTACAATACGTGAAGGCGCACCGCTAGGACATGTCGAAATGGACCTCTGCAAGAAGGCGCTGTTGGCTTTAGCAAAACTGTGTGACGACCGGCGCTGCAATGCAAGACAGTCCCTTCACGCAGCTGCGATGAATTTCATCACCGAAAGTGTTCACGATATTGTGGTCTGGAAAGAACCGTTCAATGTAAGTTTACTGCAGTTCTACAGTTAGAGAAGGCATACGCCACACATTCTACTTACAAAGATTACAGAACCGAACACACCACCTTATACTAGCAACCATGACAAAATTCATCTGAGCATTTTTTATGTCAGAGCATGTTACGAGTGCTCTCAACCGAAAATGCAAAGTGCAGTTAAGAACAAAATATCGTGGAATTTCACCTAACCATGACAATATTTGCCAAACGTGCACACAGACCAGAGATGTCGGCCTAGCCAGGATATTTGAAGTATGGAAGCGGCAGCTCAGGTGTGAAGTGCATGTACACAGTCAATCACACTTGTCTAGAGCACTCGAGTGGTGTGCTGCAAAGGAAATTCATTTAAATCGTATTGCAGCTCATTTCCTGGGGGTAAGGTGCTGGTGCCTGTGGGGTTCACATGTCTATTAGGCTGCTCTCCAGCGCAAGTATTATCAGTGAAAGTCAACACCTACTTTAGAATTTCGCTTTATTTCCGCCGGACGGCACCACCCGAGCGCTCTAGACAAGTGTGATCGACTCTGTACAGGCAGAGATGCAACACTGAGCACTGGCAACAATCTCCAGCGCTGCTTGTCTGCATAATCTCGACCCGTTGAAGTAATTGACAGGGTGGGCCACGGGGCCTCAGGTTGGCTTGGCAGGCCCTGTAATTGCCATGAATTTGCTGCTCTTGATTACCCAGTGCTCCGATAAACTGTAGGTAACCTACTTCAGGAGGCAAGATGCTAACATAAGCACCACTTTCTCCATTGATTTGTGAATAGCCTGTCTGATTAGCTGTGGTCTTTTTTTAAATTTTCCTTCAAGAAAACCAATTACAGGTATTTTCCTGCATTTAAGTGTAAAAAACAATTTCAATTATTCTTACTTTCTTTCCAGTAGTTCTTTGCGGTGCACAGTTATCCGAGAAAAATTACCTACCAAGATCTGAAGTATATTAGGCTCAAAAGAGAATAACTGCTTTTCAAAGCTCCTTTCAGACAGAAAGAGGAATAAATAATGTTTTTAGTCGCATTTCCTCTTTCCTGCTTGTAGTTCACCTTTCCAGGCTTCCTTTAAGGTCTTTCCTGCCACTCTCCCCAGTGAGGTGCACTTGCATGCTGTGAACTTCGACCCCCCCCCCCCCCCCCCCCCCGAATTACTGCAAGGTGCAGCACCCAAAAGTTTTTACAAAGACACAGCTGTTTCAGTTTCCACCTTCTTGGAGTTCAAAATATTGCAACCACGGTCGCTTAGTCGTAAGGGCAAAAGCTCACAACAGTCAATGAAAATGTGCAACTGCGTGTGGCCGTGGTTGATCTGCCTTTGGCTACAAGTTTGATTTCATAAATAGCTAGCAGCTAGTCAACCTATTAGTGTTCTGCGAAATTCATAAAGCATATTGCAAGCACTGCAAATAAAAATGGGGATCTTTAACCAAAGAAATGAGGCTGCAAGGCTGCCAACTACATTCATTTGTAAACAATGAAGTGCAGCCTTTCATGCAACAAAATACAAGTAGCATTGCCTTTTATTTTTTTTGTAATAGAACAAAATCACTGCAAAAGAAATAGAATTGGCACCCTTCCATTCTCAAGCACCTTATGAAAGGTAGTCAACCCCATGAACATCAGTTTCTACCACGCTACCTGTTACCAATTCCAAACATGCTGGCGAATAACAACTTCAACCTCGCAAACCAGCAAATTTCATTCTCATATTTAGCCCACACGATGTTTCTCACACATCAGCTGACACTGCAGGCACTTCACAACTGTGTATGGTGTGGTAGTAGTGCCAGATTTAAGAGCATGCAGAGAAAATTATGTTGCTGGGCCTTGTGTTCTTCTCATTAGGTAATAATTAGAAGTGTGCGAATATTCGAAATTTCGAATACGAATCGAATATGTTTCATATTCGGTTCATATTTGTATTCGAGAAATGGTATTCGTGAATATTCGAAAATTCCCGAATACTTGGCAGAGATCGTATACCGCGCGGACTTTCGTAAACTTGATTGCGGCAGAAGCACAATATCTGGGAAAATTATCTGAATATACAGTTTAAAGTTCCAGGAGAACAATATAAAGGCCCTGTTCTCTTCTCCACCGTTTATCGCGTGGACCGATCGCATTCCGATGCCGCTAGGCTCGACCTTGTGCGCAATTCCGCAAGTGGGCTTTTCCACATACCACACGTGCTGCGAACAAGATGGGGGACGACACGCTTCTAACAATTGCAACGCGAAAGCGCGTCTATGTTTTTATCCTTCCGTAATATGCTATCTAATTAATGCCCACACCCATGGCATTCGTTCTGTCATCTTAACTCTCTGAGCGTGACCACCGCCACCTTGTTTTGGTCAACTACGCTATGCGGGAAAGCCTACTTGCGGAATTTCGCGTGAGCCTCCCGAAGGGGCGAGTCGAGGTGTCGCAACAGGGCAAGCGATCCTGTAAAAATCCCGTGTATTGCATGGTGCACTGTAACCCATGCACCTCTTAAGTGGGCCTAACGGCAGGCGTGACAATGTTCGGAGGGCCCCTGTCACTAGGTCAAAAAAATAACCTGGCCGCGTAGTTTTGTTTTGTTAGCTTGGCCACTCGCCCGTTGCAATGGAAACTGTCGGCCCGCGCTTTCGCCAGTAGTCCCAGACTCAGTACCGTGCCGCTTTCAGACACTGAATTGCGTGTCGCTGGTCATTTTTTTTCTTTTTATAAGCAGTCTTGCCTTGCTGACGTCAATGTGTTCCCATCTCGCTTATGTTCGCGATGTCTTCCAGCACGTCTGTACTCTGTGCTCGTCACGGGATTACACGTATTTGCACGATAGAGCCGCCTCATATGAATACCGCATTTTCGGTAGTTTGTTTTTTTTTTTCGGGGCCGCGGGGCTTTTTATAAACCGACCTTCGAATAAGCCGGGCATTTCTGTCGGTTCTTTGAACTCCGAATTAATGAGGTTTTACTAGCCATCATGTTATTTTTGTTTCCAGTCTTGTCGTGTTATGGATTTCATTTTGCCTGACCACATTACAGGTTGGATACTGTTATGCTGTTCTGTGCACATCGTTTTTTTTTATTTATATGGTGCTCAGGCAGTCTAGCTTTGTTTATTTCACTTGCAAAGGCCATACAATATTTTGAAAAAAATATGAGCACCAATGTTTGCTTGTTTATCTTTTCTGAATTTATTTTTTGTGTTGACCAGATATTCGATTCGATATTTGAAGCCATTTTTTCTTCATATTCGATTCGTATTCAAAAATTTCAATATTCGCACACCCCTAGTAATAATGCAACATTTTCTTACCGCATTCTCAAAGCTGATCAAGCAGCTACAGGCATGGAAGACTAAGCAACTATTTACCTAGTAAGAAAAAGTGGCCAGATTCCTTTTTTTTTTGGCTTTCAATACTTGTGCAATACTGTATCCCTTACATGCACTGCACTCTACAAATGCCTACAACCTTCTAATTCAATGTCTTCTTTCCATTTCTAGTATACACAACTGGAGAATCTTACAAGCTGTGTGGCAGCCCTAGCCAGCGGACAAGCCCTTGTGCTTCACACCACCACACTACTTACGGACAAGCTGCTTCAGTTTGCAAGCCATATAAACACATTACAGGAAGACCAGCGAGGCCTAGAAGCAGACTATTTTGACCGCACATTCTATTTGCTGCAGTGCACTGAGACGGTTGCAGAGTCACTAAAACAAATTTCCCATCTTGACTGCTGCAAGCTCTCTGACACAGCAAAGGCACTGATGGAGTTCTCCATCAAATGCCAGGAGACCCAGCCGCTCTTTGCAAACTACCTGTACGAAGTTGTAACAAAGCTTAACAGCAGCTTAGATGCATGCAACAAGAGTAAACAACAAGTAAAAAGGTACGTGTAGCACGACAGTTACTGAGCTCCACCAGACCAGTTTAATGCTCCGGAATTCGAGGTTGGCAACGTCTGTAGGAACATGGCTGGGACTTGTGGTTTCAGTAAGGGAAACAAATGTCAAGTCAGAGGCGTATAATAAATTAGATTTATTCAAACAAACCTCTTTCTCTCATGAAAATGTCTATATACACGTTAACAGTCCAGTAATCACGAGCTTGTGCAGAGAAGGAAAAAAATCTGCTTTTGTCTGGTTTTTGGTTACTCTAGCGCACAACACTGACCTTGACAAAGCCAAGCACTCCGAAATTTGAGCCTGGAATGCAAACATGTCAGGTGCATAAAAACCACAACATAGTAAACCTGAACTGTACGGCTTGGGAAAACGAAAAAACAAAAAAACAATCTTGGCTATATGCCAGAGATGCACCTCTCGTCCCTAGTGTCATCACACGCAGTGCACGAGGTTATACTAGTATTTGTGAGTCAGCATGGACTAGAACAAGGCACACTGTCCCACCATCGATAAATGATCAAAAGGCAGCTTGGGCGCAACCGCAAATATGAAGACAACAGAAAGCTGCGTGCAACAGGCTTAATCACTAAGGCAGAGTTAAACCAGAACAAGTGCATAGCAACTTTGAGACCAGCTCGAGCCACAAAATATAAGCACTAGACTAGCTTGAAACTAAATGAGAACAATGGAAATGGAGAAGGGAAAAAAGAAAGATGGAATTCGCAGAATCTCCCAGTTGCCGTCTACCCGACGACAATGCGAGAGTGCAAGATAAAAAATAAACCTTGTTGTGCTCAGGTAAAGCTGGATTCGCATAGAAACCTCACAGTGCAGGAGAAATCTGCAATGCGCACAGATCAGTCCAGTGAGAGGTCAGTTATCACAGTCATCACGTCCAACCAGAAAGGTGCTTGCCGTGGTGCATCACAACATTGCTATCTTGCACCCTGCCAACAGTAATAGAAATGTCCGTCTTCTCCCTTTGCCTTTCCTTAGGGCTCAATCAACAAAATAAACAACTCAAGAAATGCCTTAAACTAGAGGGCTTTGAGAAACCAGAAAGAACGGCGTGAACCCGGTCAACCTACATCACAAATTGGAGCTATAGCCTGGGCTCCTATCAACCCAGCGGCCATATCAGGCATGACGCTTTTCTGGTTTCTAGCAAGTCCCTGGAATAATAAAAAATACATCCTCTAGGTTAATATGTGCGGATCATTTGCTTCATCGGCCGAGTTTATGGATGATCCGGAAGTCAGGAGCTCCGTGTCGCCATTTTCATCTGTGCTCCGCAGCTGAGATGTGGTCTGCAAGAGATCAACAAAGCACTTGTCCACAACTCTTGCAGTATTGCACATCGACAAAACAACTATCTAAATAACATTTTCGAGGGTACAATAAATCTAAGAACAAAGCTAAACGGCGCAAAAATTTTATAACTGTCTAGGTCTGGAACATGCCACAATAGTTACCAGCAATGCAAAATGGCCTTCTTGCTCAAGTTCTTCAGGTGGCAATGGTGAAAAATGTTCCCAAATTTCAGTGCATTTAAGTCCTTATAAAGTTGGCGGATGAACAGAAGAAAACCTAACAGCACCTCTATCATTTTTACTTGCCACAAAAGGACAAACTGACTATTATATCTTCAAAAAAGTTTTTGCTGAATGAGAAAACTAGATTTCCCTTCCATGCTGTTTCAGTTGCCTGTGTAATGAATCATCCCAGCCAAACATAACGTCAGTGTGTGCGCTGTGTGTGTGTCCATCTCGTTCACTGTCCATTGTCTTTTGATGACCTACAACTCGGAAAATATTAATAACATGAACAGCACAAGGACCTTGAATCTGAACATAAAACAGCAGAATTAAGTGCATTTTAAACTGTGCCAGGAGAGCTACAAACCTTTGAGTAGTGGTACTGAGGAACTCTTATTGCTCCAAGGGACTTGTAACATGTGAGGTCAAGCAACGTTCTGAAAGAAAAAGCCAGGTTTGGTCAAGCTTACACTTTTAGCTGCGGAAAGGCAAATTACACTATAGTGTTGGCAATAAGAATATAAAATATTTTGTGATAAAAGCTACTGTAGTAGGATACAACTTAAAAAAAAAAAAGACACCAGTTATTTCTGGGTCAAGGTCCAAGCTGCCCTCCCTGTATTACTCCACTAGCCAATCGCAACAGTAAACTTTACTAAACAAGCCAGGTATCAGAATTCTAGAGCTTATAATTTTTTCTTCTCTTGTGAGTAGCTTCTTGTTAGGTAACAAGAAAAGTTTTAACAATGGACTACTCTTGTCATGGAAGAATTCTGTGCGGCGGTCCTGAATAATGTGGGTGGAGCTTCACTGCAGACTTAAGTTGTAGCTGACTACAGATGTTTCTTACACAGGTGCACAGCACAAGTAGATAGTAACGAAGAAAACTCTAGCAGTACGGCTTGCACACTACCAAGAACCTTCTTCGTACTGCAGCACGCATGCGCACACGCGCACGCACACACAGAGCAAGCAGTCAACATATCAAAATCATTTCGGCCCGACGCACAGTCAGATTTTGCAAAAGCTACAGAGCCATGTAAGAGAAGTTTATGAACATACCTCAACTTATTTCTCATCAGGTACAGGCCTGCTGATGCAAGCACAAAGACAATAACGGCAGAAGTGACGATTCCAACAGTTGCACTGGATGATGCAGACGCTGGGCTGACAAGGCGGTCAGAGTCTGGTCCAGCAATGCGCCTAGAAATATAAAAAACAGCAAGAGGTAATAAATATTTGTAGTTAATGCTAAACACTAAGAATGCACAAAAAAATCAACTGCTGGTAGCTTAAGCTAGAAAGCTAACAAATTATCTTTCTTGACCTGAATATACTGTTTAGGTGGAAAAATACTTGTTTTTGAAGGAAACAAAAAATGGCGCCTGAAAGGGTTAAGCAAGAAGAATGCACGACCATCAGACGCGATGCCAAAATCGAAACTTCTGAGAATATGGCTAGACTAGATGCAGCAGTGGTGCACGCTTCATGCCGTCGTTGCGTTCAGTCCATTTGTTGCGAAGTTATGCAATTCAACCCAGAGGATAACATTTTCAAAACAGACCGTTTTAGCATAGACCGATCCACACTCTGCTATCTGCACATGTGCAGATGACCCTGAGGAATGCATTCCCACCAATGCACAGGTGCTGATCACAGCAGCGGGTCACGCCGCGCTAAAACTCTCTAATAACTAATTTTTTCGCTTTTACACTTAAATTCTCTTTTCAGACACAATAACTGGGGGACAGCAAAATCTGGCACGCGGTGACATGTCATTTACTGTCGTGTATAAGTTGCACCGTTGTACAAGAGGCACCAATGAAAGATCCAGAAAAAAAAAAAAAAAACGGACTTATGCACCGGATAATACGGTAGTTTCTTAGGCACCTAGGAGAGCAATATGTATCAACCTAGGTACAAAGCACAGAAGTATGACTTCTGATGGAAACTATCTACTACAAGCACTGGTGCTATCCATGCACGGAAAACGTTGAAAACACATCAATATGCATCAGTGGTTTGTGTTACAATTTAAGGCCAAAAATGCATGTCATGAAGATGTGTGCATGTTGTATACTTTCAGGATGCTGACAGGCACCACAATGAAAATGTTTCTGGCAAGACAGCGCTAAACCTCACACTCATGTCACTATAGCTGCACTGCAATACACTAATCAGTGGTCCTGCTATACTCGCTTCATTCCCTATACGCAAAACCATTTAGTAGACATATTCAGGCACACAAAGGTGTTCTTGTGGGGCCAAACAAACTCTACAACAGATCAGCTTGTGACACAAGTGTAGCTGATGGATTGATAAAAAAAAACTGTCCTCAAACCAAACCAAATTTTTCTTCTTAGATACATCAGAATATTATACCACTTTTCCACTTATCTTACTGCCTTTGTACACAAGAACACATTAGCTCTGAAAATACATTTCTGAACTTACACGAGGGCATCGTGGCACACATGAGCAGTTGCCCATCGGAACAGGTAGTGACACTTGCCCGACTCGTACAGAAACTCTGGTGAACCCTGGTGGATAAAAGGAACAAAGTTGGCGCAAAATTAAAATGGCACAAGTGACAGTGTCATTTAATTTACAGAAATGAACAGGTTTTCATTAACACAGCCAAGATCGACTTAAAACATCTCACAAGCACATGAAATGTAACCTTGAAATTAAATTAAATTTCGTGAAGCTGAAGACCGCTTTCCTGTGATGGGTTGCTGTCGTTGTCATGTATTTAGACATTGGATGTTAGTATAGCTTTCAATGTATACCTAGAGCAACAGCTGGTGCCTGCTGCATATGCCAACACTAGGCCTATGTGAATAGCTGTTTTTTGGTTCTAAGCATATTCAAAGCAAATAATAATTTTCTTCAAATAATTTTAAAATGAATATTTTGAATACTTCTAGGACACAAAAATGTTGGACAACGTGATAGGCATTTTTAAAATCATGTATTTCTTTAACAGACAAGGCCATTGCATGAAACAAAAAAAGTGCACTGAAACTTAGTCACATTCATTGAAGCTATGTCAATGTGTTGCAAAAATGGCCATTGGAAATTGGGGGAGTCTACCTACATGCGGAGCCGATTTATTTGTGGGGTCTGAGACCCATTTACAAGGCCCGCACCCACGTGGTGCGTGCGCCATGAAAATACAACATGACAATACTGAAATACGAAAATGCCACAGGCATCCAGTGGCAAGAGACTGAACTAGGAATTTCATTTGGTGCACACACTAAAAAAGAAAATGTTGAATAAGCCATCTCAGGATGGCCAAAAAGTTCTGATCCTGTTGCTTGTTTGCGAAGCGCAATGGGTACACCCGGTGGCAGCAGAGTTACCCAGCAGAAAAAACAAGGACCTCACGAACGATGATATAAACACCATACAGGCGGTTCTGCATGCAGGGTATGCCAGTTCAAACCCTGTGTGGTCCTGTTGGCATCTCCGAAACTAGTCACTCAGTTGATGACTTGCATTCTGCTTTGCTTGCGCTGAAAATTAGCAGCCTCACATTTTCTTCAGGGTGCGAGGCACACTTAATGTCAAGTCCGGAGTTGCGTATGAGAATCATCAGTTATCAGCTGTAAGGCATGTTAGCAGCAATCCTGTCAATCTGGCGAGAATGGTACATTACACAGAGTAAGCACTAGGAAGCGTAAAAACACCACTGGAGGTTGTTGAATTCGTCAAGTACAATAGCAGCAAGCTAACAATCTGACCCCACACATTTCTAGGCCAAGACGGCTGTGGAGGCAAGAAGAAACACGAGTGTCTTACCAGGCCAGCAGTTTTGGAGCACTCAAAACTGATGATGGTCTTCACACTCTTTGAAGTTCGCCCACATTTGCTACTCAGGGACTCCATTTCAAGCAACAACTCTGAACCTAAAAAAAAAGAGACAGCACGATACAATGTTGTGAGAAACAGCAAGCACAGAAGGCACTAGATCGATACGCCCAATACACCACTTGAGAGGTTGCTCAATACACTATCAATCTTTAAACAGTAATATTTGCGAGGTATTCTAAGCACAATAAAAACTGCTTTCCCCATTTGCTGCACTAGCCTGCTGGTTCAATGGTCCAGAAGTGCAATGTACTTCATTTTTATTTTCTTGAGTGCATTTTCTACACAGCCGGCCTCAGGTATTTGCATAGAACAACAGAAAATAGGCCTTGCAACATGCCGCGAAGAATCCATGTGCCTTACCTCGGACAACAAATTTCTTGGTGCTGTAGCTGCCAATGTCTCTGTAAAAACCTGCAGAGCCCTTGGTCTGGCACACACTCGCTTCAGCGCAGACTCCTGGAATGCCGGTGGCCACAGGCTCTCCTAGCCTTACCATGTAGAGATAGCCATCCTTGCCCCTTTGTTCAGACACGTTGAAGGCACTGCAGGCAGTGACAAGCAACCGGTCGGCACACGGTACAGCAGGTGAAACACAGGACAAGTTTAACAGTGCACATGCCAAATGAAATGAACCAAAAAATTCGCAGTCCCGTGCAGTTTCACACGGTGTTGCACATGAACACTTAAAACCAAAGCATAAGGAAAAGTGAAAGCGGTATCGATTGAGGTGCGAAAGGTACCAGTATATTTCGCACCTCAATCGATAGTTCAGAATGCAACAGCAAAACTGCTACATCAAAATTAATTCAAGATGCTGTAAAAATCAATTTCGGAAACTTGGAAAGAACACATTGTTTTCCCACCTCAACAACATTTAAAAGCAAAATTTGCACTTTAATTTAGCTGCCACTACTAGGTTACTGTTTTACTATTCGACCACTTAAATAAAAGAACTACCCATGGTCTAAGCACAAGATACACAAGCCACATATCCACAGCCAAACTTTACTTTACCTGTTCAAAACTGAAGACAAGTTCATAGCAAGGTTCAGCCTCTTTTCCACAAGGATGCCATCCTTTTCTGGAATAGCCACGTCTCTGCAAAAGAAATTTTTTTTTTTAACTGGCCTACTTTTTTTTTGCAGCAAATATAGCTTGCACTTGCACTTCCCGCCACCCCACTAGCAAGAAAGGCACATTGAGAAGCACAATGGCCATGATCACTCAACAAATACACTGAAACAAAGCCTGGGGCTGACGTGCAGTTACACTCTCAAACCGCAAAGGCTGCATTGTGCACACCACATTCCATTTCAGTTTCTGAAGCTGGGAACCATGAAAGAGGTAAGACAATCTGCACACATAACCACACATTTTCAACAGGAACATACTGTCGTGCTTAACCATAAGGCAGATCTTATCTATGGAATAAGTGTCCACGGCACTACAGTTAGTCTCACACAACTTGTCGACATTGACTGCAGTACAGAATTCCTTTAACAAAAAGTAGTCCTTTTCTAAAGCTTTTCTTGTTACCCAAACAAAAGCTAACCATAAGATAAAGATTATGAGCTTAAGAATTTTGATGCATCTGGCTTGTCTGATGTAGTCAAACATTAAAAGGCTGATTTCATTTACTGTTGCGAGTGGTCATCGGAGTAACACACAACACTGTGGGCCATGGCCCATTGTTACCAAATGCTGTTTTTTAAGTCGCATTCTACCACAGTTGTGCCCAGTTATAACGAACCTGACAGTCACGCGAGCTGAGTTGGTTTTATCTGATGCTCATTGTAAGTGGACTCCCCGTATTATAGCCAATAATAGTAAGTCCACCAAAAGTGGCGTTTATTCCATAAAAACTCAGTCATGTGCCTCAATTTCTTCAAAGCAGACAATGCCACAACTTTCCAGGCTTTCCAGGACAATCATGTGCTTCTCTCCAAGGCCGTTGCTCCCAACAATCTGCTTTACGGATGGGAACAACTAATCGTGATTGAAACGTTCATAGCAGCTGGTGACGTGTCGGCCATATGTCGGTGGCTGATAGCACTGGTACTTTGTACAAGGGCTCTGACGAAGCCACAGCCAGCTATGCATCAAGGACAAGTTGCCACAAATCTACACGTGTCTGATCGTTTGTTTTTCAACAGCGTCACCTATCGTTCCTGGGTTCATGAAGCGAAGAAAGTAGCGCAACTTGTGCGCACAGAATGTATCAGCTGCACTGTCCACTATCTGGCGTGTCCTGCACGTGGTAGCAGCACAAAAGCTGGAGCCAACTTGGGAGGAGATGCATACCGCGTGCCCAGCGTAACCAGCAACGCATTCAAGCTTCTCAAATTGCTGTTGTTAGTTGATCCATGACAGTGGTCAGTAATTTCATTCTCGACGCTAATACTCTCGCACACACTGCGCTTCTGCTTCCACTTGGGATGCTTTGCCTAGCTGGTGCACATGCGGGCAGTGGCCGTACCCTGACATCAGCATGTGCTTGGTCGCAGTTTCTTAACAGTTTTAATGCCACCTTTTTATTGCTTCTTTTTGAATCGACATGTTCTTTACAGAGGGAGCAATGTCGCGGAGGCTAAGAGTCACTCTTCAAGTTTTTCAACTTCGGGGTCGAATTTATGGTGCCTCATCACAGTTGTGAGGCCACAGGTGTTCGCTGTATCTGAGATGAATTGCCATTGCCGTAACGCACATTTCGACGGTAGCAGAGCAATCGTTCATAATGAGTGAGCATTCGTTATATCTGCGGTAGTTATAAGTGGGCTCTACTGTATAGACTGATTCCATCCACTAAAAGACTTTTGATAGTGCCTTCCAGTTTTCTTGTAGCAAGCTACAGGCCAGTAAGTTTCCCAATGCCATCACTACACTCAAATGTCTGTCCCCTTCAACTTGTTTTCCTTTTCTTCATACCCACTGTCGCTCAAACAGGTTGCCGCATTACATGCTCTGCTTAAGGCCACTTATCAGGAAACAATAAAAAAGCCAAAATGCTCATACAAGTATTGCACAGATTCAAAGAGCGCGCAGTGTTCCACAGAGTAAGGACCAGCAACGGCACTTACTCAACAACAGGACAAGCTGTCCTTGACTTCCATCTGAAGACAAACAAGCACTGGTCTGGTGTGGGACCCCTCACGAACTCCAGGACTCCAGTGCTGCTGCCACCAGTGACGCACTCGTGCTGGATCAGCGTGGTGGGGTGCTGAGAGGTGCGGTCGTGGCAGACATAAGGGTCCCCTCCGCCATAGGTCATGTCCACACGACCAGGGGCTGTGACACCAAAGACCGCAGGAGTGGGGTTGAATGAGCACAACACTGAAGTTAGCACAGGCTTGACAAGTACTATTCTAAGATGGGTGGAACTGGCAGAGTCAGTATACTACCATGCAATACAGAACCAGCACAAGGAACACTGGACTTTTATTTTTATTTATTTATTTATTAATACTGCAGGCCAGCATACTGGCCCATGCAGGAGGGGCAATACAGCTGACAAGGTAAGGACAATGCAACAAAGGTGACAAAAAAAATGCATATATAAACAGTGCTTGAAAATGATGCAGCCCATAGCCACGTTACAAAAATCTAAATGCTTGCCTTAGCACAGTAATTACAACAAAAAGAATCGCACATTTGAATTTATATGTGGATAAAGACACTGCCAAACAACAGTCGGGCACTAAACATAACAAAATACAGGAAATTTCACATAAAAAACGAGAAAAACAGTGAAAATACTGCTTATGGTTGTGTTATTTTATGTGACAAATAGTTTTCCAACGCTTTTGTGAAGTTCCCTGATTGAAGTACATCAACAGGAAGAGAATTCCATTCGTTTATAGTACGTGAATAAAAACTATTCATGTGAGATTTTGTTCTAGCAAATAATGAATGCATTTGCCAATGAATGCAACTGAATGCATTTTGCCAATGTAATTCAAAGTCCAGCATAAATCTAGGCCACTGTGTTGTGTTCCTCACACCGGTTTTCTTCCGAGTCATCAACCTGAGAAGCAATGGCAGCACAACTTACCAACAGCAGACAGTGTAAGCGACTGTGCTTTGCCAATGGTGAAGTCATGTTCACTGTGGCCTTTGCTACGCATGCAGACCGCAGCAGAGCTGGGACAAGACTGAACATTATGGTGGTCTGCATTCATGCCGTTGCACACATTGAGCCAGTATCTGAAATTGAGAACAAAAGGTTGACATCAGCTCACTACCTGAAAAACCAAAAACCTTGGCAATGTAACTTAATACCATTAGTGGATGACTACACACCCCCCCATGATAGCATGCTGCAGATTCAATAAGAGATGCAAGCTTACATGTTTCCTTCTTCATCAGTCACATTCCTCACATGACTAACGGAGGCCAGGAGGCCAAAGTCGTATACGTCGTCACCAGATGTAACCACACACTGTCTGTAGTCCGGCACACACACCAAATTTGTCTTCCAGATGAAAACTGAGTGGCAAGCGTGCTTCTGCATTTAAAATAAAAAAAGACCATACAGGTTAGGAACAATGCCAATGTTCATGGCACAGCTTTGCACTTGCCACAAACCATGCACACCGAACTACGGTGCAACCTTGTTAGTTTGACCCTCATTGATTTGGAAATTTGTAGGGGTGTGCGAATATTCGAAATTTCGAATACAAATCGAATACCTTTGATATTTGATTCTTATTCGTATTCGAAAATTGATATTCATGAATTTCCGAATATTCGAAAATTCCGGAATACTCGCCAGCGATCGTATACTGCGCATACTTTCTTAAATTACACCATGGCAAAACCACAGTATCTGGGCAAATTAGCCGATAACCGAGTTAAAAATTCCAGGAAAACGATACAGCGGTCCTATCCCCTTCCTTCTCCGCCGTTTATCACGCGGACCGACCGCACCCCGACACCGCAAGGCTTCACCCCGTGAGTATTTCCCCTAGTGGGCTTTTCCACATATCACCCGTGCTGCGAACAAGATGACCGACGGCCCGCTTCGAGCAGTCGCAATGCGAAATCGCGGTTTTTTTTTTAATCCTTCGGTAATACGTTACAGATTTAATGCACACATCCGAAGAATGCGTCCTGTCGCCTTCATAAGTCTCCGAGCGCGACTTCCACCATCCCGTTTTGTAAACCACTATATGCGGGAAAGCCTACTTGCGGAATGCCGCAGGAGCCTCCTGAATGGGCGCATCGAGTAGTCACAATAGGGCAAGCGAGCCTGTTAAAATCCTGCCTATTGCATGGTGCATTGTAACCTGCACACCTCTTTAGCGGGCGTAACGGCAGGCGTGGCAACAATCGGAAGGCCTCTGTCGCTAGGGCAAAAATATAGCCTGGCTGCGTAGTTTCGGTTTCTGAGCTTCACCGCTGCCCCGCGGCAAATTCAAATGTCGGCCCGCGCATTCGCCGATAGACCAATCCCAGCTCCGCGCGGCTTATTTCTTTTTTCTTTTTAGAAACCGCCTCGCCGCTCCGACGCCAGTGGCGTTCCCCGGCCCCTTGCTTGCATTTGTGTTCTTCCAGCACTCCAAAACGGGTGGCTCGTCACGGACTTACAGGAGTTAGCTCGATAAACCCGCCTCATAAGGCCTTACTGCATCTTCAGCATTTTCGGCAGCATTATTTTTTTCCGGGGGGGGGGAGGGGGGAGGGGGGGCAATTTTATTAACAGAGGCCTTCTGATGAACCGGGTATTTCTTCCGGTCCCTTGAACTCCAAATGAATGAGGTTTAATAGTCATCATGTTATTTTTTTTGTTGCTAGTCTTGTCATTTTATGAATTTTGTTTTGCATGACCTCATTATAGTTTGGATGCTGTTATGTTGTCTAATCAAGTAGTATACATTTCTGTGCACATCATGTTTTTTATATGGTACTGAGGCAGTATAGTTTTGTTTATTTTAGTTGCAAAGACCATACACTATTTTGGAAAAAAAATTAAGGGCAACAACGTTTGCTTGCTCATCATTTTCTGAAATTTTTTTTGTACTGAACAAATATTCGATTTGATATTCGAAGCCATTTTTTGTTCATATTCGATTCGTATTCGAAAATTTCTAATTCGCACACCCCTAGAAATTTGGTTAATTCGGACTGTCACCACATTCCCACCAACGCCCACGTTAATTCTTGTTAAAGCTTGTTAAAGCTTGTTAATTCGGACAGTCCGGGGCTGGCATCAGTGAACTCGTACAGGCTCCCGAAGTGACGCTGTATCCAGGTATGATCTGCTCGACAAGCGATCGTCCAAATATTCGTCCTCGGGCTTGGAACTGCACATTATACATTGTTTCCCGCGCCCCATTTGATGTGCGCCAATGCACACTTGTTTCGCTTCCGTGAGCGAGTGTTTCAGTTCTTCCTGCGGGCCAAACTCCGCGCTTGACACGTGCTGTTTGCAGTTTGTGCAGTGAAGCCTCCTCATGTACGACACCACGTGCGAAGAAGCTCCAGTGCTACCACGTTGCAGTTCTGGTGCCGACACTCTCGCTAGCATGCATGAATTAAAGCATTTGATGGAACAGCAAAACATCACCATTGTCGCACAGCTTTCGCCTTATAGGGGTGATCATCACCAAGGTTTTGACTAAAATGTTTCTTTCATGAAAACTTTTTGCATTTTGGGGAGAGGAGGCATTCAATAATTCGACCTTTTTTTTTTTACACTCTCCTGAAATCCGAATTAATAAGTTTTACTGCACATGCCTGCAATACAGCAAGTGTCAGGGTGTCAGGGAGTGTACAAAAGATGCTACAAACTTTTGTCAGGTACATGCAGAGACTGCCACTTATAACAGGCTTGCACCCCTAGCACCTGACATGGTGGGAGCAACATCAATGTTGGCAATGTTTCCAAGGCAGAAATGTAACTACATATAGCATGCCACGGCTTTAAGAGAGGTAAGCAGAAATGCTGGACAAGAAACTAGAAATCACCCCAGCTTACATGTTCCAAAACTGGCCAGCCAATTCCAGCATTTTCATCGCACTCAAAGCTCACTTCGGCAGAGTGGGCAACAGCCTCTGCAAAGACAAACGAAAACATCTTGCAAGGCACTGCATGCACTAAAAATAAAAGGGAGACTACAGGAAATATAAAAAATCAAAATAAGAAAAAAAATTTCATGAGCAGGTGGGCACAACCAGAGTGCATTAACTTCCACCATAGAGACTACAGCAGCTTCACAGCTGTTGCCTGGCTGCCATTTATGTTGTCTACATCACATCACAAGGCACAGAACAATGCATAAAGAGAAGTTCGTGGCACTCAGCATCAAAATTTTGATTGACAGCGGAGCCCTGCCAATTATGGGATTAGAACACAGGCCTGGAGCCAAGGATTAAGGAAACTGATGTGCAATTGATAAGAACAAAGAGAGACGTTCAAGTGAGAAATATGTGAAGTCCATGTTTTTGTGGGCAAATAATCCATTAAGTGTTCGCTTGTATTGTTCAAGCACTGGTTATCAGCCAGAATGAACCTCCACAAGCTAGCCCAGTTTGCCGTTGTCTTATGTGCAGACCCCTCTCATGAATGATGTTCTTTTTCCTTCGCAGAAAATGTTCCGAGCTGACCGAGTAATACCCAATGAGAAGCATAACCTGCCCATACCCCATTTTTGAAAAGCAAAAGAGCAATGAGATGACAAATAATGAGATGACATAGGCACCGCCACAGTACTGATTTATGCAGCGTATGATTCATACATAAAGGAGAGCTGGAAGCTAACAAATGACCAAAAAAAGTGCAGTAATGGGAACCTTTCAGGTCAAACATTAATTTTTGACAGATCTTGGCATTAGAGCGCGAGCAGAGGCCATAGAGCATCAGTACTTAGAGCAGAAACCCCCAGTCTTACCACTTTCGGGGCATGTGCTTCCATTGGTGTACATGACCTTGAGGCCGCCTTGGAAGTAAGTAAATGAGCTGAGTGTCCCATAGCTGCTCTCTGAACCAGCAGAAACTAAGCACACTGATCCACCGCTGCAGCCAGAATCGGCAAGCTTTGTTCGACCACAAATGTCCAGCAAAAACTTCCCTTTTCCATTCTGCTCGGCCACCTGCAAAGAATGGTGAGAAGACATGTCAAAGATAATTAGCTTAATGATACCATGTGAACCAAGGTAATTCAGAAGATTTGCCTCCCAATGACCCATTATCACTGTTTGCAACCAAAACTTAATGAGCTGCGTCAGCTATCAAATCTTTCATTTTGGCCATGACACAAGCATGTCCATTTTAGCATGCTGCAATTCAATTTTTCTTCTTATTAAATAATTTTCTGCATGATTCCATGCCAGCCCAGGTCACTATAAATGCAAATACCTGTGTGAATGCTGTGCCAGTTGTAAGAAAAGAAATGCATTACTAAACAAATGTTGCTGTCAGCTGAAGTAATACAAGGTCAGATGACAACGATCAAAGAATGTTGCAATATATCACCCGCATGACGTTCAAAATTTACATTCTGCACTTCAATATAAGTAACTGCTCAAGACAATTTTCAGGAACCAGGTTGTAGGGCAGTCACTCGTAGTGCCTGGCATGTCTCGCCACATACCTCGAACACAGTACTGTTGTTGCGTTCCAATCCAGACAAATTAAAGCTGAGTCCATGCTGAGGAATGCTGAAGACGCACTGTTCACCGGGCATAACCTTCCTCTTAACCTCGGGGCAGACAAGGTTGGTCCTCCACTCAAAAATGTAGAGGCAGTTCTCTTTGTCAATGTCCAGAAGCACTGGCTCCTCCTAGTGAAGAAAAAGGAAACATTTTCTTGGGCAACGCATCTGAGGAATGCTCGTTAGCTTTCAGTCAATTCTGATGCACCCCGAGCAGCAGCACCTATATGCAGTGGCATTCGTTTCTCCCCTACTAGTCAGCAGTGCACAACAAGCAAAATGCTAACTGGCTGCAAGTGCTCAGGAAAACTGTATGACTGTGGATCTCAGAGCCAATGTGCGACTCCAAGGCAGACAACACCTTGAAACAACTTGCAAACTTATTACCACATAAGCCTGAACTCTTCAATGGCACATGCAATTAAGTACGGCAGCCCAGCTGCAAATAATGGGCATACCCAACAAGGGGGTGAAATAACACTACCTCATCGAACTCCTCCCAGCAACCGAACATGATTTAATGAAACAATGAATTTATGCACTGTATGAATTCTCTGTCATCTCGAGAATTCACGACGCCTTGCAAAACAAGTGTCAACCACAGACAGCGTCAAAGAATAGCAAAGAAAAACTAACGCAGCTGAATATTACTACAGTGCACTCCCTCTAAATGAAACTCGATAGGGGACAAAAAACTCTGTTTCAGTTATTGGTAGTTTCGTTTAAGGGCCGCCCAAAGAAGCTGTACAACATAGTTTGCTTCAGGTAACCAGGCCGCTGCAGTGTTTATTCATGTATACAGTCAAACCTCATGATAACAAACGCAAATATTATGAATTACTGGTTGTACTGAACTGTTCCCAAACATTTTTAACAAACATGCATTTGCTACTTTATATATCGAATGCGGCTTTCCATTAAACGGGGCTATCAAAACTGCCGAGCGCCAAGCTGTGCCCGCTCAGATGGCAGACGGCAGGCTTTGCCCCACTACATGGGTGGTGGGGCAGCAAGCGTTTGCACTGTGGTTCACGCTTTATCTCTCATTTGCCAGCAATGCCACAGATGATGTAGTAACAAGAACAGATGGTAAAGAGGTGGCTGGCACACGTTCGCACCTCTCGCACTTGTTGATAGCGCCCAGAAACCAGCGACACAGTCTCTTGTAGCTTTCCAGCAGCCATCCTTTGCTCAGGTATATCATAGAATGCTGATTTAAAATATGCATTAGATTTCAAACATCTCACCTGGAAGGAACTATATGGCAAAATAACATATCCTAATCAGGTCATTTCTTACGGGCCTTTATGGTAATTTCTCAGTTAAAAAAAGCATTATTAAAAACATGCTGAGATTTGCAAAGGTCCACTGCACATCCTAAAGCTAAGAAAATGCCTAGAAAATCATTCTGATGATCATAAATAAATAAATAAATAAATAAAGTCAGAAGAAAAAAACATGTGGCAGTAATTAGCCAACACTTGACCTAATGCTAATCTATCATGTTTAATGGAAAACGAAAAGCTTCAGGATGTGTTGTGTACCTTTGGAAGTGTTAGCATGTTCATAAAAGCATTTTTTTTTTTTTTTACTGGGAAGTTACGATAAAGGCCAGAAAGGAATGGCCCATTTAGAATGTTATTTTGGCATGCATTTCATTCCACGTGAGATATTTGAAATCGAAATGCATATTTGACATCAGCATTCTTCGATATATCTGCATGTTTCAGCAAGATAAGTTGACAACTAGAAGTTTTTAAGACCCTCTTCCCACCTTAAACAATGCAGCAGTGGCATGCACAAGCAAGAGACTGATAAAAGAAATCTTACCACAGTCGTTGATGGGTCGCATACAAATATCAACCGAGCTTTGTTGGATGCCGATGTGTTATAAGCGCACTGAGATCCATTCACGTAAAGGAGGGTAACATGCCCTTCAAAGTCATTGAAAGGCTCCATGAACACCTCCCCCAAGCTCTGAAAAAAATGTTCCATTCATAAACACAAACAAATTTCTGAAAATCTGCCAAGAACTGCCCACAGTTGTTTTTCTAGCTCGAATCAAAACATGCAACTACTTTTACTGCTGGACTAGAAAACTGGCTGCATGGACAAGTCAAGTGAGTAAGATCTTGGGAACACTGCTACCATTATAGAAACTAAGATAAGCTCATTGTTCCCAGGTACATTACATGAACACCAATTATTATCCTACCCTTATTATTAAGGACTGATAAATAAATGGTCATTAGGAAATAAAGCGGAATGGCTCGCAACTGCATACATTTACGGAAGCCTAATAAAGAAATTGTGAAAGCACCACGAATGCCGCAATGGAACAAAGGTTCCCTGCAGCATTCCTTCTTTCGTGCCTCCTCCACTCCAATATGAAAGTATACAGAAACAGCCGTTCGGACTGCCTGTCCAATTGTAGACTATTTACCTGGTTCTGTAGACACCACGTAGACATCTGTTCATAGTGACCACAAAATATAGGTTGGTGGGTCACTCACCAATTCCCATGCTTGATAAAGCCATTCAACACACACTAGTCAAAAACATGTGCAATTCAGCGCTTGCAGAGAAGAGAAAAAAAAAAAGGCAACAGAAATATCGTTCTTTTGTACCTCCACTGAGCTCGTAGTCTTGGACATTCTGATGAGACCGGCATTGGTGAGCATGTGGTAAGGTGCCACGGCATGAACGGGCTGGCAGACGTTGATATAGTACGTGTAGCCAGGGTCCCTTAGGTTCAGCACCGTGTGCCTGCCCGTCGACTTGATGAGGGGCGACAGGTCGTACTGCTCAGTTCCTTCGTCGACGACACAGTGCAGCTGCACACAAGCACATGAGCAGACATCAGGCAGTGACTGGTGTGTTGCTTACGCTGTGACCCACCCATCTGGTAAACACTGATGCCTGCACACGTTTACCCAGCAGCCCCAGGCATTCTGCCATGATATTCAGGCACAAAATCCTTGTGTTCCAAGTTAAACTGCACATGCACCAAGCACAGTACCTGCCACTAAGTTACTGCTCACACTCAACTGATAAATGTGTGCAAATTAACGACAGTGAGAAGTACTTTTGGCACAGCCACGCAGACAATGCCCTTCCAGCTACCACAGAGGCATGGCTGCAAGACACGAAATGACCACTTACCACCCTACGGCATGCCCTTTCTGTGTACCACGCGAAGTAGTAGGTGCAGCCATTGTCCACGTGCAGAAGCTCTGGCCCCAGGTGGGAGCGGCCAGCCGGGGCGCACACGAACTGTATCATGCTGCTTCGCCTCGCAGCGGAGGAAGAGGACGAGGAGAGGCCAAAGCACACATCGCCGTCCTGGTACTTCAGGAACATGACCCCATCGCTGAAGTGGACCTTCCCGTTAGCCTTGCCCAGGCTCACAAACTTGTTGCTCGAGCCTTCCTTGAGGCACATGCCTGGCACAAAGAAAAGGAAACGGTCTGAAAAATCTCCCTGCAGGGGACACACGAGCATGCCAAGCAGACTGAGTCATGTTGAATAAAGGGAGTCTTAAGTTAGTCACTTGAAATGTATGCATCTTCTTAGCAAAATGAAGCAAGATAATACCACGCATCCTTGAAAGTAACCACAGAAGCCTGTGCTTTCAAACATAGCCAGAAGCCACATGAGCCTAGAGGTACTGATGGCCTACCTGACAAAGTAATTCCTTACGTCAGCTAATGACTGCAGCAATCGCAGTACCAATTTTGCATAACATTGCAGACTGCCAAACAATAAGCGTGCCACGCCATTAAAGAGTATCGCTAAATAGTTCGACAAATAACAAGTCAATGCACAAATGCAGAGACCAGCCAACATTAGGACAATAGGGTAAGGCCAATGGAATGGCAAGGAGCATATTTTTGTTAATCTTACACAGTGTTGCCAAACTTGACAATTTCAAACAAAACTGCATATTTTGCTTCGCTGCCTGTGATCAGTTGATGGCTTACAGGGCCTCTGTGATTGGGTTGTTAGAGTTATCAACTATGTTTTTTGGCAGCTATGCTTCTGGCCCAAACAAGCAGCACCCCAAGCTGGACAGTGAACAGTTTTATTCGTCACAGCAAACTACTTCTCATTATACAACGAAAACTAATGTTTCCTGAAACCCTAGCCACTGTTTGCGATTACAATGTTCAATGAAAGGCCAGTTCATTCTTGGGATGTATGGGGCAAAAAAAAAAAAGGAAGAAGAGGGCACCTCTGCACAATTAAATTCCTACCCCATAGAGGTGATCGACAATACTTTACACAAACTGTGGGTAATGAGGTTATCGAGAATTGTGGCATGATGGCAAACTTTATAAGGTATGGAAAATGAAAGTAATGTTTCACAAAGCTTGACATCTTGCGTAGCCCCTTAACTGGCAGACAATTTATCTTAATGCAGGTTTACTGCTTCCAAACAACGTAAATTTAAAAAATAAAAATGCTTGCTACTGTAGGAAAAAAAAAATTAATGAATCAAGACATTCCCAATCCTTCCCATTCCCAGCACTGTCAATGCATCTGCAGTAACTGCCTGTGCCACCAGCTTCTGTAGGTCAGCCTCTCAGTTCCAACTCGAGCTTAGATGACAATTTGACCATGACAATATGACAATGACAATGTAAGATGACAATAAGAGTGGAGTTATCAAGGTTGGCTCTCGCAGGAGCACAAAATGAATACACGAAACAAAACTGAGAAAAACTACAAGCACAAGCCTGCACTGAGCACAGTGAGGCAGAGGAACGAATACAGCAAGGCTTGCACAACAGCTGTACAAACAAACCAATACTTTTAGCACTTTCAATATGCTGCTGCATTCTCAAATGTACCAAAAAAGTTTCGCACTCTCAGCGCGGGGTCCTCCAAGGCAGTTTGTGTCCACTGCTTTTGCTCTGAGCACAGAGCCTGAGATATTTGACAAAAAAAAGAGAATAATTCGGTTAAATGCCCCCTGAAAATCAATGTGACACAGATCAAAATAGCAGCCAAATAAATAAATACTTACCAGCGCCTGGGCCACAGAGCTCATCTGGCAAAGGGCCACACACACTCATGGAGTAGGTATCCCCATTGTCCGTCACATTGACAGGCAATGAACTCTTCAGCACAGACAGGTCGAATTCCTCATCTGGACGAAGGAAAACCAGAGAAGTGCTTCAAGAACTTATCACATATGACCCCTGGACAACGCACAAATCATAACTGATCAATAAAAGCCTAAGCTGACAAAGGAAAGAACAAAAGGTACTGAAGTCTAAGAATGGTGTAAATACTGAACAATCAGACATACTGAGATGTGTTAGAAATAGAGCTGCGCGAATACCTAATTTTCTGTTGCGAAGTAAATACGAATAACAAAAACTGGTCACAAATCGAACTGAATAATTTTTACTATTAGCGCAGGTAGTTCCAAAAGAATGAGCAGAAGCGCTTTTCCACAAAACACAGCTCTGAAATGAAACAAATATTGCAAGAAAATTTAGTTTTCACCCATCAGCATAAATTGTTACACCTGTAAGCCAACCAAGCATTCTGCAATAGTAATAGCAATAAAATTTATTTTGCAGACTAACACCCTGTTCACAATTCTTTGAATAACTACTACTGCTCTCAGTGAAAAAAAAAAAAAAATCTAATAACCACAGTTTGACTTAATGCTAACATGACAAAAGTTTACTGAATGCTGTCATGAAGCATTGCAAGGTGGCCAAATACCTCCTTACTGGAGGAGTAACATCAGCGTTCGATTAACAGTGAGGCAAGGCACTGCCGGCAAAGCGCAACAAGACAGCTTGCGAAACGGACAGAAGAGCAGCAACCTGAGCTGCAATGCGAGCGGGACGATCCTTTACGTGCTTCCTCTCGATGCCCAAGACAGTGCCGATTGTGGAATGCAGCCCACAATGCAGCATTCACGACAAAATGTAGCTCGTTTAGCTCTTGCGTATTAGCTTCGCCAGACTGCAATGCCAGTGATGGGCCCGGAAATGCCCAAACACTGTCACAAACCATGAAGGTGCGAAAACAAAACCCCACCGTTAATAGGTGCCCCAGTGCAAGCACTGCGATGTATGCAATGAGGCTTCACGGGATGGCTTCGAGCCCGACCTTTCTGTGGCAAGTTTTTTTCTTGTCCTCTGTGACCCAAGACATGCAGTTTCTAAATTTTAACTGATGAAAATTGAGAATGATCAAAGCGGTTGCTGCAAAACAACTGCAGCAGTGCACGTGAGCCGCTACTTCACCCCTTCCGCTACCATCTTCTAGTGACCTATACTGAGAGGATCGCTGAGTGCCTAAATGCACTGACGTGCCATGTAGTGCTGCACTCAGTTTTCCAGCCCATGAGCGCGCAGCGGCGGCTCCCGATGGTTGTCATCACATTTATTTTACATAGAACTAGCATTACTACATGCAGGCTTTTGCTGCGTGCAAGCAGTCGATTCTACGTGGAAAGAGCAAGTTAAATTGTGTGACATGTGCAGTATACTACCATTTGGGAATGTTGCGATGTTTCGCCGCGAGTTTAGATGTAGAAGCAATTCGTAATTTCTGAACGTTTACGAGCTCGAACAGCTTGGATAGTGGAAGTTCGGTATGAATCGAATCGAATAGCAAATGTGATTCAAAAACGATTCGAAGCTTCGAATATTCACAAACCCCTAGTCACAGGGAGTTCAGAAGGTAAAAGAGCAATTAATACAAGTGGCATTCATGAGATTATCTGGTAGGTGTAATGACCACAAATGCGTTAGTAAGTCCTGTATCTTGTAACTGTTCACTCAGTGTGCAAGCTTGCTTAAGAATCAAGCACCTTGAGAAGCTCCAGGCAGCACTAAAGACAATCAACCAACACGAAAATAAGCGTGGCATAATACTTGACAATGAGCGCAATCCAGAAGAACAATCAATACTGCTTACTGGTGAGAGGGTGAAGCACTGTGCAGTTGTCGTACACCGACTCCTCTGCCATGGGACAGGCATAAACAGTGCGCCACTGGAAGTAGTAGGTGCACCCTTCCTCGCGCAGCAGGATAGGATAACCACTCTGGAATGTTTGCAATAGTCATGACTAGACTGCAGCTTGACAATGTTTGTTCCTTATGGCATTGTGTCCATCTTATGGTTTCCTAATGACCATGCAGGCGTATGAGGGAAATTCCGACATTTGCAAAAAGCTTAGGTGCCGAGCCATTAAGTTATCACAAATGCCTCAAATAGTCCACCTAAACACCTTTACTCAAGCTTCCATTTCAATGTTCAGATTTGCTTCTCCCTTTTACATTAGAGTCAGGGGCTGTTGATCTTCCTGGACTTGGAGAATCCTAGTGGCATTTAAAAGGTGTCAAGGATCCCCACACGTCTTGGTTTCCATCCCTTTCCACCTAGCATGCGTGTAAAAAAAGGGGGGACATGCAGACATACAGCCCCTTAAAAAAAATGCCCTAATTAAATTATTAATGCCCAATCGTATAGTGCAAAAGTTTGGGACTAATTATGTTGTATAATTGCTTATAACAAACTAAAGTGGGAAAAGGCAGGGAAAAGTGGCAGTTATGTCATGCGCAGATTTAGGTGCTAGGTGAACCCAAAAAGCCTTCCAAAGAAAGCAAGTGCCCTGCAGAACCCAGTTTGAAGAACCTGTGGTGTAGGCAAACACTCACTTGTAAACCCTGCTAATGAGTTGGACATCCTAGGCTCCCAGCATACCGATTCAGAACTGCTCCTAGTCAGCTCCTAGCCAGCATTATTGTTTTAAAAGCAATAAATGCCATTTGTGTCAGCACATGCCATACTTCTTTGCTCTCAAGAAACTGGCCTGGTGTAGTCAGCTTGCATTCAGATGCGCCTGATTGACAGGCTGTGGTGGCGACTGGATGGCCTGCCGCACAGCCATCCAGCCGCCACCACAGACAGCTCTTCGGGCGTTAGCTAATTCCTTCCAGTTCTTTGCTCTAGCACAGAGCAGACTGCATCCTTAACCAGAAGCATGCAGCCAAATTATGCCTTGCCAGCAAAACGTTCTACCCCTGGTCAAGTTGTCACCTGGGATGAAACAGCCTATTCTTAACTTTTCCGACTACTTGAATGGTTTACACACTTATTGACAAAGTAATCCAGAACAAACAAAAAAAGAAAAAGTAGATGCCGACCTTTATGTTGCGGTCACACTGAAACTCTATCACAGTCTGCATCCGGACTGGGCGGCTGCGCGAGCTCCTCAGGTTGCAGATGTCGCCCGACGTGTACTTGATCTTGACAATGCCGTCCTCAAAGACGGGAGGAGACTGAACCTGGCCTATGTTCTGGGTGCTGCAAGCCAACAGAGAGATGGTTGGCATGCAGCTGCATGTTAAGATCTACGCCACCATGTGATCACCCTACTGTAGAATGAATAGGGTTCCTCCGAAAGTGGCAGAAATGCACCAGGCAACGTATAAGGCAGGAGAATGAAAGTAATATGAAAAAATAAAGCTGTAATGGCAACAAACAAGACATGCCAATACAGGCCTCAAGCACAATGCACAACAAAGTGACACAGTGAAATGTAAACTAAATATACCGCAATTAAAAAAAAAGGACGTGCACTGTAAACCACACAGTGCTTTGAATATGTAGCCTTAAATAAATTGGTTAACATTGCAGACAACGGTAATTAGCCAAAGTGTGTATTTTTCTGTTTGGCAGCAATTTCAACAGATTGTTGAAACAACAGTTACTTATGGAACACAACCTGTACAAAAAGAAAGCAAACATTGAGAAAACAGTAACATATCTATTGGCATGTCCAAGCCAGAAACTTACATGTGGGGCTTCAGCACAGCACAGGCACCAGCAGTTTTCACACAAGCAGAACCTGAAAGACCAAGGCCAACCCAAGACAGTAACAATAAGAAGCAAGTACAAATGAAATAAAATGGCATCCCGGACGATAGGAGAAGATGAAGCGTACATAATTGAATTTTTGGCAGCAGAAAATCCCAAATTAAAAGATGGCAGCCTCAGTACCATTCAATTCAGTGCACAGAGAATGCCTTCAGACACCCTTATTAAAGAAAACGTGAAGATTACTATGCTACAAAAAATAAGACCCTTTACTCACGGGGATGAGCTTGAAGAAGTGCAACATGGATAAGCAGAAAACAAAATGAGAAGCACGAAGCAGAAAACAATGCCACTAATCCAATCCACATGATCAGTTACAACACACACTCAGCAGATTTGCCTTGCAAGCAGTGTACAAAAGCAGCACAGGTCTGAGAAGCATGAACAGCTTTGCAAAATATTTTTCATTGAGCGGTACAGAAGACTCGTGCACTGCTTGTTCCGCCTTTAGGAAAGGCAATGTTAGCCTTTTCATGCTGTTACCATTTCTTATGCAGTTTCCAACACACAGGAATACACACATAGTGCCAATTAATGAAAGAGACTGTACTGACATTAGATCAGCCAAATTCCAAAAAAAGCCCCAGCATATTTATCGCTGAAACTTGCACTAAAGAACTGCGCACCATTTACTGCTGCATACAGGTGAACTCCAAAAAAAGCTAAGTGCCCAACTGGAGTCTAATACAACAAAAGTGTACAGTGAAGGTCCATACACATTCAGGACCCCCACACTGAATTCCGTCGCGACAAAAAAGCAGTCCAATTATTAAAGCTTTTCTCGTGATCTAAAAGTGAAACTAAGCACGAGATGAAATTATCAGCTCAAGAATTTTGATGCCTCTGGGTTGTTTGAAACAGTCGAGCATTAAAAAGCTGATTTTGTTAGCCATTGGGGCTGGTCTGCGGAGTAATGCAGGACGCCACAGACCATGGCCCATTATTAGCAACTGCTGTGTTTTTAAGTTGTATCTTACTATGGCAGCCAACATGACATGAATGGCTAACATGAATGGCTAAAAAACATTAGGAATTCACACAGGCTGCGCATTTGAACACTCATAGAATTTCAGACTTATTCTTCAAAACAAAACATTTATGACAAATTACTTATATTTATAATTTGAAGCTGTTCTCACAATGAAAAATCAGCTACAGTGTCCTTTAGCAAAAGATTAAACCCTGTGAGAGAAGAAAAAATTACACCACCAGACATCCCTCCCTACCTAGGCACACCGTCGAACTTAGCAACGTACACCTTTACTTCTTGTTTTTGCAGAGAGATTTTTTTCTAGGCATGAAATGGCCCTACCATACTGTCTAGCAAGGATTTAAATCGTAGCTGGCATCACTGGGATCGTGAAAACAGCTCTAGACACTTCAAAACAGCTTGGAAAGTAGCATCCACAATCATACATGCCATGCCGCAAGGGGCCAAGCCCTTTCGTTTAAGTACATTTCCGTTAACATAGATGTCAGTGAATTGACGTTACAACTGGGTAATGCTTTTCTAGAAAATGCTAAGGCAATCTGAAATGCACGTACCTGGGCTATAGATGACACTTCGGCAAACGTTGATGACGTACTTCACACCAGTGGCAGTTGTGACGACGTAGTTCTCTCTAGGGTCTGACAATGGTGACAAGTCAACGATGCCCGCATTACCAAGGGAAACGCTGCATTCACTCTTCATAATTGGTGGGCAGGCCAGCATCGTGCGCCACACAAATGTGTAGGTGCAGTCTTCGGACTCAGACACGAATTCGGGACCTTCCCAGCCCATCGTGGAATGGACGCAAACGAAAGTGATGATGGAGGTGCGGTTGAAGCTTCCCTTGCAGCCGCCTGCGCCTTCGCCATAGGTGAGCGTCACAAGGCCATTTCTGTACACCAGCGTGCTGTTAGGCTTGCCTGAAAATAGAATGCATCATACATATATGCATCACCAGGACCCTGAACAGGGTGTATGTATTTGATTATTCAATGTCAACCGTGGTACACTGCAAGAGGAGTTTGCCAGACACTCATTTCATATTATGTCATGGCTACACAACAGCTATAACAACACACTGGTCATGCCAAAATCTGCACTGCTAAAAACAAGCGGTATACACGAAATGGCAATATAGAATTAAAGCACTTCTTGTCATGGAATGTCACAAGTGAAACAAATAATACAGGACAGGCTGGAAGGAGGATGGGATGGGTTATAATTATGGCACCCAAGAATGAAGCAGCGAGAATAGCTGCTACAGTGTGACCTCTGTTTACAACAGCTACCTATAAAGAACTAGTACAACAAAATTTTTCTTTGGCTATAATACCTCTTAATGTGCTTGGTATGCTATAAAACTAATTGTGACAAAATTCCATGCTTGTTAGAAAACTGGTACAGTTAAACCTGGATGTAACGAGCCTCCACACTGAGAATTCCTCAATATTACAAAGTTTCTCAATTCCCCAGTGCTGTCCCCACTGAAGCGCATGTATTTGAGACCTCCATGTAACGAAGGTGTTGTGGCAGTTGGCCTTGGTATAACGAATTCGCTACGCCAACTATCTTTTAGCTTGTGCAGAGTTACAAATTTGGCAGAAGAGTTCATGATAATAAAGCACGAACAGACATGAGAGGAAAATCTACAACTGCAACAAACGAATGCAGCTGACACAATGTGCAATGCTCCAGCACCGTAGGCACATCTCTGCTGCTTTCACTTTTGGAACACCTCACCACGTAGCGCTACAACAATTCATACTCAAAATCAGCAAAAAATAATAGGATATAACAAAAATAACAAAGCACGAGCAGTGAGTGTTCATCCCTGCTGCATGTTTGCTCGCGCGATTCCAGGACAGCGGAGCACACCGGCAACGCAAGGCGAAGAGTTCGTTTCCTGGTGCAACAGCGGCGGGCAGAGATGGAACCGAGAGATGGATGGAGATGGTAAGACTAGTTTTTAGACTGACCATAACCCAGAAAATAGATCTTAAAAGGTACTTGACAGTCCATTTTTTTATGCAAGCTCCAAAGCTTTTCCCTGACCAGGAATCTTTCACCTTAAATGAGGCCATCTGTGTTTTACCGTAGTCTAATGGGACCTGCAACATTATTTGCGACTAAAAGCAAGTGAAGATCACCTTCAGTGTGCCCCCCTTTAAGCATATCTTTTACAGCCCCCAGGAGCACTGCCACTTACCACCATCCACACTGAACTGGGCATCCTGAGGTTTAGTCTGACACACTGCACTTCCAGCACAGCCAGTTTTGACAGCCTTCAGAGGCTGGCAGATGTTGATCAAGTACGTGAAGCCGGGTGCATGTACTTCATAGTCGCCAGAGGCGTTCTTGAGAAGGGACATGTCGTACACGTAGCCGTAACGAGGATCTTGGACCTGACAATCTGTTCCTTTAGCCACCTGCGATGGGCAGGGATACATATGTTACATAAACAGCACTCAACTTAAATCGTGAATATATTAAAATGGCAGCCCAGCAGCTAAGAGTAAAAGAAAACCTTAAATTCCGCCCAGTGCAACTGCTGCAACAAGGCTGAAACCTCAGCTGTCAAACACTTGCAACTTAGTACAACAAAAAATCCTGCTATCGATTATCCAAACACCAAGTGTAATTAATATGTCCCTACAGTTATGTCCGTAACGACATTATGTCCGTAACTTATGTAACTTATGTATGTCCGTAAATTATGTCCGTAATGACATGTCACTGCTTTCATCTCCCCCCACAACAAGGTCAGTGTTGTCGACAAGAATATTTCAGGGAAGAATATTTCAGCAAGAATATTTCAGGAATCAGTAAAGAAGAGAAGCAAAAGGAACCCACTTTCAATGGGCATGCTGCTGGTGTCTGGAAGTCAAACAGCAATTCACAGTCCTCCGACTCTGCCACATAATTGGGGCCAACCTGCAAAGAGTGCACAAGGGTGCTTGAAGCGAGATACCAAGCACTGCGCAAGCACCACTGTCCAGCAGAACAGAACCCTGGTGCAGTCACTCTTACTCATGTTGCGTACACCTCCCACTCCCCCACATAATGGCTTCAGGCCCTTCCTATCTGAATAAATGCCCTCTTCCATTTGTTCATGTTGGAGGATTATGGTAGCAGCAAAAGATGGAAAATTGCCTGGTGAGCACCGACAGGCAACTGGAGCCAAATGCAGAGCAGTAGCAATATCTTTTCCATGTAGTTCTGACTCTGCTAGAGTGAAACACACAAGATCTCACACTGTTCCCACGAGTGTCTACCTTAAATTGAAACTGTGGTTTTGAGAGAAACTGCCACCAATTACCAAACAGCTGCATTCCCTCGACAACCTTCAAAATACCACAAGCTCTAACAGTGCAAGTGGTGTCATGAGTGCTCAAGTAAAGTCTGCATGATGGAATTGGGGGGAAATAAAGATTTGAATGAGCACCATGAATTTTTCTGAAGCTGGAAGAAGTAAACTAGAATGCATTTCTTTTAACTGATGTTCATGCTCAGCTGCGTTTTGGGTCACACAGATTTCAAGTGAACGGTGAACTCTGCGAGATCCTAGAAAATGTGATTGAGCTTTCACTGCATCTCCATTTGTAAAGGTGAACGACAAGCACAAACCAAAACATCACTTTAGCCTAGAAGGCCTGTTAATTTCTAAGGACTGAGCTTAATGCCACCAGCAACACCTGCACCAATAGCACCAATAGCCTGTCCCAGGTGACTAAGCAATGGTGCAAGCAAGCCTATAAACGAATCCACACAAGAGCTACCTTTTTTTTTGCATTATTACTTAAAATCCTTACAGGTTGCTTTTTACTCTTACTACAAATATATCTGGCAACAGAAAATACATAAAAAATGCCTGCAAAGCTGTGAGAAGCATCTCTGAGAGTAACTCAGTTAGTGCAAAATACATAATTATCTGTTTCAGAAAGAATGGGAGAGGGCTCGGCGTAATGTATGTAATGTATGTAATGTATGAACTTGACACCTCTGCTTTCATACCAAGTCCGGCATACATCCAAGAGACTGATGTGTGGTCTCTCACCCACATAGCAGGCTGTACTAGCACAAGTTTTCCAATAAGTTGGTAGCATCTCTATGCCACTTGCCTGCTCGTCATTGCAGATTAGAGAGATGACAGTCTTGCGGGTGCGCTTCCCACTGGCGCAGGGAGCACCATTCGGGTATTGCAGTAGCAAGGCACCCCCATCGGTAACCATGGGTGTTCCATATGTGCTTCCCCAACTGATGCCTTGCCGACTGGGGTGCAGTGTGTCTGTCTCGCAGACTGCAGCACCAGCTGTACAAACATACCAGACACAAAACTGCCTCAGAATACACACGAGTTCAGTTTTTACATGCACAGTCGCAGTTTGCATGTTCGTACCATCCGCAGTGGGGCGGGGGGTCGTTCATAACATCCGAATTTCTGCTCATTCGTATCAACCAGGAATGTGTCGCTGACATTCTACTGTACTGTTCAGAAATCTCGGAACATACAACAAGCTATCAACCATGTCTTCCACTCTCCTGGCAAATAAAGAAGTGAAAAATTTTTTCCAGCTAGATATGTTTTTTTCAGACATCCGGGCAATGCCCATCGTCTGAAAAATTGGCCGACAAATTTAGGCAACAAGCGATAAGATTTTCATTCGACAACATGAAGGCAAAATTGCAATGCAGCTGCTAACATGCTAACAAAGTGTGCAGCAACAGAAATATAATCAAATCTGACCTATTTCTGGAAACTAACAATATATTCATGCACTATAGAGTACAATCTAATTCTCTTGTCTGATTCTACAATGATTAAGCTTCCTCTTTAGCCAAACTTTCCGCACGCCCAATGATTTTTGTTACAGCTAGGTTCGACTAAACACCACTGCTAATGCAAGAAGGGCACAAAGCTCGAAATTCTGTTTAAAACATTTCAAGTTCAGTAATGATGACATATTCCCATGGATGAATTTGTGTGGTTCTAAATGATTCCAGGAATGAGGATACTGTTTTGACAAACAAACTGCTACCACAAGTGAACCACCCAGGCAATTTCCAGGAACACATGCCTAAGCTTACAAAATGCCACGCCAAAGAACACAGAGTATCTGAACACCTCTAGAATCATATGCTTGCACCAAAATCTCACGTGTTGTGAACTTCTGAATACCTGAAAAGCTTTTACTTTTAAGTGGCAATATGATCACATTTTCATTGTTTCCATAATTATGTGCTATGTACAACATGAGGCATATCTATGACCTCTCTACAAGAATGTTTTATGGCTATTGTACTCCTGCATGAAACAAGATTCAAGGCCAGTAATAACAGACAAATACATTTCTCAGTTGATTGTCACCATAATGAAGCCCAATTTAATTACCAGATCTTTATAAATAACCAACACGTTAGGTAGAGTCAGGAACAAAAGTTTGAGATGCAGGCGCACGGATAAATTTATTCTGGCACCGCTACACAAGCCAGTTGCCTGAAATGACAGCAAGTATGAGGCGACGTGCATGCTCCATCCACTGGTATCAATACCAGGCAACAAAAATCACAAGGCAGCGCTACAGTAAATTTGGTTTCTGGTTTATGGTTTACGAGGGTTTAACGTCCTAAAGCGGCTCAGGCTATAAGGGACGCTGTAGTGAAGGGCTCCAGAAATTTTAACCACGTAGGGTTCTTTACCATGCACTGACATTTCACAGTACACGGGCCTCTAGAATTTCACCTCTATCGAAATTCGACCATCGTGGCCGGGACTGAACTTGCGTCTTTCGTGTCAGCAGGCGAGTGCCATAACCACTGAGATGCCGTTACAGTAAATTTGTTCCCGAACACATACACCCTTTAAACTTTCGCTGCTGACTGCACATTTGTGCTCAAATAGCACGGTAGCCAGAGGGTTGAAGACCTTCTTTGAATAGTCCAGAGTTAATGAAATTTCTTGAATTTTCAGATGGCATGTAAAAAAAAAATGAGCCTAAAAAGGAAACAAAAATGTGGACGAGAAATCAGGACTAGCATTCTGTGAAAGATGAGCCCAGAAATTAAACAATAAATACATGAGCACAGGTGAGAGTGCCAGTTCTGCTGTCTTATTCACTTTTTCTTTTCGTGCATACTTTTCCATGTGTTTCACGGCAATGCTATGCCAACATGCCGAAGTGTGTGCCTACTTACGGCAATCGGCAGCGCAGCATACTTTACACCTTGAAAGCCCCGTTAAATGCCAACCTGTCAACAGCGGCGCCTAGCAATGGCAGACCAAGAAACAAAGCAAACAGAGTTCGTCCACTCACGTGGGCATGAGTAGGACGGGCTTGGGTTGAGTGACTGGCAGAAGGAGAGGTGGAAACGACGGTTGTTCTTGGAGTGGTACACCTCCCAGTTTCCACTGCGAAGCTGGAGAGGCGTCAGGTCGTACTGGTAGCCATAGACGTCATCAAAGACGCACCTGGCAGGCTTTGGCTCGCAGGCCAGGGGTGTAGACAGGCCAAACACCACCAGCTTAGCCTCAGCCCGCAGCAGTGAAAAGTGGTGGCCGTTTGGGCCTTCGTAACAAGTTGCATCAATGACAACCTTGACAGCTTCCGCTGAGCAATGCAGAAAAAAAAGGGGGGGGGGGGGGGGGGGGGGGGGGTCACGTTATTGTGCTGCCAACTTTGCAAGGTCTCAGCTCCCAGCTTGAACTGTCAGTAAGAAAAAGAAGCTACTAAAACGGCAGCACTCAACCACCATTTTTTTTTCTTGTAGCAACACAGATCAGTCGTGCAAGTATACAAATCTGATTCTTCTTTAGCCTCTCCCAATGTCCCCTCATCTTTTTCTAAGCGAGTCCAACCACACTTTCCTCCTTCAAACAGCAAGTCCTGATGCTAAGAGTGAATGCAGACTCTCTCTGCTGCTCACAGGAAGACTCTACTTGTCAATTTCATTCGCTGGATGCATTAGCTGAAACCATACTGTGCAACTGCTGGCGGGCTTCGCGTCAAGACAAGTCTTACTGTGCAGTGGCAAAATACAAGAATAATGTGACTAACAAGCATTCCAGTTATCCCAGCCCTATAACAAAACAAATCAACAGCTGCTTTTTCCCACACTACTAAATTTTATCTATCATAGCTCACTTTAGGTTAATTTAGCAAAAAGCATGGATTTTTTTTAGAATTTAGCAAGGAGTTTAGCAAAGAGCCACAGTTTTTGATAGGTAATAATAAGTAGCCAAGAAGTGCCTATAGCTACACCGAGTAATCATGACAGATCAAAGAACTCCTATTTGGGCTAGATGGTTCATTTCGATCCAGAAAGGAAAACAGTAGCGCCGAAAAACACACATACACAGTAGAAGAACGACGTAGGACGACGTTCTTCTTACTGTGTATGTGTGTTTTTTGGCGCTACTGTTTTTCTTTCTGGAGGACAGATCAAGGTCATCAAAGACAAAAAAGCTGACCTACAACCGAGGCACACACTGGTGTCACTCTCGTAGCATGCAGAGAAGAGTAGCTGCTTCCTTGAAAAGGAGTGAATCGCTGGGGTATACTATCAGAAATCAACTATGCGGCCGAAACATGGGGGCTGATGGAAAGGAAGCTAAGAGCAGTGCGCCAATGAAGGAAAGGAAAACAAAATATTTCAAGGCAATTTTTTTTTGCGGATGCCCGAGGCTAGGCCACACCACCATTTACTTCCAAACTTGATCCCATTGATCCCAAAGTCTTTTTCCATCTTCGTCACAAGTACTGAATCATGTGACGGGAAAATTTCGACTTCCAGTTTTTCTAACAACATAGGTGTCCCTTGCTGCCGGACAAACATGAACATTGAAGAAAAAAGGCCACAGAATCAATTTTTACCAAGAAAAATTGGATGGAGGTGTTCCCAGCATTCTCTTTAGGACAGAAACCAAGCAGCATTGACTTGAGTCGAATATATTTAGCTGAAGTCCAAAAGAAGCAGTGAATTTAGGCCGAACATTCAATGTGCAGAACTGACTACTAATGGTCTATTCGGGGTGTCAGAGTGGATAAAAATTAAAAAATGATAAAAAATGTAATAAAGGGCAATGGACCTATTTCACATGACCGCTCCACTCATGCACACCTCTCCTCTTGTGCCTTTCCCCAAGCTCCACTGGTTGAAAACAAACCGCCAGGTTCTAGTGCGCATGGGCAGTTTGTGCCTCGTGGAAGCTGATAGCCTGCATCGCCCACATGCGTTTGTTTTCAACCAGTTCTCTGCGTAGCAAACAAATTTTCATGCACTCCCGCGATGGCACCACACCTCGCAAAAAAGGCGGTTGGGAACCTAAGTGAACAATGTGTTAGAAAGCAGCAACTAGAGTGAAACTGAAACAAGTGGAGGTCATTGTGAGAGGCTTCTGTCCTACAATGGACTGAACTTAAATAACGCTCAAGAAGAAAAGGAATATAGCAATCTTTGAGCCAGCGAATACACAGAGTGCCATGCTAAGTAGAATGTATGCATCCAGCATCATGCACATTAGAGATACTGCACAAGTCATGGCAGAAGCCAAGCCAATAGAATTTGCTTGCTGCACAGAAAAAGAAAAAGATTGCAAAGAACTATGTGCATGACTATCAGAGTTAGTCACTCTGAATCCACCACATCATTGAGCAAGGAAATCTGGGCGAAACAAGTTAAGCCAGCATGCCGTCCTCACCCGAGTGGTTGGTGTAGTTGCCAACATAGGTGAGGCGCAGTGAGCCAGGGTCCTCCGACGACAGTGACATGCCATTAGTCCTGGCCAGTTGTTTGGCGACACTCCCCTTTACCACACACACACTGGTGTTACTCATGCTGGCACAGTGACCTCCATGCACTGGTCCACACACATTCAGCTGCAAAAGAAAGCAGATGGACTGGCATCAGCGTCAGCGAAGGCCCAGAAGAACCTGCAGGCAATGCAGCTTCTAGATGACAAGCATGATGAAATGTGGGTTCAACACTTCGCAGTACTATGCTAGCTCTGGGAGATGGCGTGCTGCATACCAGCCACAGAAGGGGATAGCTTGCTGCAAGGTCTACCGACAGCTGATTCAAATTAATGGCTGAGCGCACAGCTATCAAGAGCAGCTGCACAAATGAATGATGGTACCATTGCAAGTATTTTCTACACTCAAAAATGACAAGGCATACATGTGCACACATTTATGTGGGCCTGTCTAGATGCATCTTCTAGTCGCAAACTCAATGAAAAACACCACATGGTCGCCAACAAGCATGTGCCTCCTGCGAGCCACTTGGGCACATGTTTAGCCTTTGTGTCAGTCTATCTTAAAGACCACCTTTGTAACACATTGCAAGTGGTGAGAATGGTTGCACAGCAGTACAGTACAGGCACACAATGCATGACTGCTTTTCCTTTAATGCAGACGAATCGATATCAGGGCTTTAATCATTCACAGGTCGTGTTATTGAGCAAGAATGACTGCATTCCTGTCTGCTGTTATGAGGCTTTCCATGTTTTATTGCAACAGTGATGAGCTGCACAAAACTTTAAGCACTGGCAGGCAAAGAAGAACCATAACCAGGCCACTGACAATGCAGGTGATGTAAAATGTCGACAGTCCTACCGCGCACAATAAGCAGAGATTATCTGAATGTTGCATCCAATCCTTTTTAAAAAAGCTGACACAAAGTCACAAAAGCTGACACAAAGTCACAAAGTACCATACCTGCACGTTCAAATTTTTTAGAATACACACACTTCAACTGACACATGAAGCAAGAGCTATCAATAACAGCTAAGACCATCTGATCAAAAAAACTAAAGACAAAGCTTGCTAGACAACTATGATGGTAACATACTGAATGCCGCAATGTCTTCCCACTGCAAGGTATCAATTGAAATGCCACCACAGTCTCTGCATCAATACGGACAAAAATTAAATTGACAGGTGCCAATCTGAAGCACCAAGCTGTTTAATCATGTAAAACCTCGATAATTCAAACTTGGATAATTCGAAATCATAGGTAATTAGAGGAATTTCTGCAGTCCCGTAATTTCTAATGTAAATTTGACCACATAACTAGAAATGGCGGAGTGCATCAGCCAGGCTAATTCAAAGATCTGAAATGCTATTCGTAGATGTCCGACCCAGATTTCGTCGTGGACCAATGCTGCGATGGCCCGCCGCAGCCGCGAGGCGGCACTGTAGAGCGATGCCAATTAGCAAAACCGATGCTCAATATGTGAAGCGCCCTAGCCCCAGTACTCTCAGCCCAAAAACCAATCTGGTATGGCATGCAGACTGCTGAAGCATGCGCCTGCAGAAAAGACACACTTCACTGCAACGCAGGCGCGGATACCAATTTCAAAGCAACATGCTCTCAGCACGTCGGCAAGACTCGGCCGGACTGGAGGAAGTCGCGCACATGCTCGCCACTCCTCTCCAGCATGGCTGTGGTCAAGGCAGCGTCTAGCGGAGGCACTGGCATTGAAGTACATGCCCCGTGCTGGTGCCCGTTCCCGGCAGGGTGCATGGGGCTGTACGCGTCAAATAAATCGTTAATTTGTTTGCAAATCAGTTCCGCTTAAAAAAAAATAAGTTTGAATTGCACACCGTCTACTCTGCTTCCTCTGGTGGCCACTTCCTCACACAAGCGTGAGGGCAAAGTTCTGGTTCTGATAATCTCCAGGGCATGCGTCACGCCGGCATCCAAAACTACACGGCCGTTTGCAGTTCAGTTTGCCGCTAGTCATTCAGGCCACACAAGAGTGTGAAGGGAGGGTGGAACGCCACATTTTCGCTTTTGATTTCCACTGGCTTCAGACTGCTGTCCTTGTGCCTTGAGATTGTACTGTTCAAAGAAAACTATAAAACGAAATGCCGCAGTAGAAAGACACACATGAGGGTGGGGTATGTATGACCTTACATTTGGAATCAACTTATTTTTGGCCAAGGGCTACAAGTTGACTGTCGACTATTACATGGCATATTATAGTAATGGCAAAGTTCATCCTGTAAAGGTAGCATGTTTCAGCAATAAAAATTTTTACCTGGGTCCATTTTTTTGCTGTGGTCGGTGAATTCGAAAACCCAGTGATATCAAACATTTTTTCACAGTCCCAATGACTTCGAATTGAAGAGTTTTTTACTGTATGCCCACAAGCTACGTATGCCCCTCACAAGACTAAGGCTCAAGAAGGTAACTCTTTCCTCACCTCATACGTGATGTCTCCGCTGGTCACCGTGTAGAAGCTGTCTGATAAGTGCAGAGATGAGAGGCTGTATCTCATGCCTTGGCTATCGGTGAGTGCACAGGAGTCGTGTGCCTCCAAGTGGCTCACAGGGCAGGCCATATGCGTGACCCAGAGAAACCTGTGCTCACACTGGTTCCTCTGAGGGTTGATGTAGAGAAGATGTTCCTCCTTAAACGAAAAGGCATACCAGGTGTGGGCAGGCTGCATTGGAAGAACTTGTTCCTGTCTGGCCTGGCAGATTTCTCAATCACATGAGTGCAGAAGTTAAGCCTTCCACCCTCTGCATAGTCCACATATTCAAGGTCCCAATGGCATGCCCAAGCACCTTCTTGGGCATGCCATTGTCAGCCCATATTGGCTGTGAACAATGCCACTCTACATGAGTTCCCATGCGACTGCATGCACTCCATTTCAGCCCCTTTCATGAATAAACAGCTGGGAGAATGGGAATCATCGCATGCGTCTTCCCAAAAACACCATCCAACGCATCAAGAACACATTCAAATGAAAGCTTGGCATCACAGAGAATATTTCCTCTCCCCTTCGTTCATCAAGCAATATCAGTTAGCTAACTGCGCCACAGTGACCATGTTCTACGTCTTCAAGTTGCTTGGCTTCTTCACACTGAACAGTCGGCTAGGAGCAGTGCTCCAGTGAGAAATGTCAATACAGTCATCTTCCCGGAGCCTGCAAGGCAGTGGTACAACGGACGCACTCCTTTACTCACCTGGTTGGGGTCACAAATGAAGTTAATGAGGGAAGAGTAGTTAGTGTTCTTCTTGAAAGGACATGGGCTGCCATGGTCATACTGCAGTGACAGATACTGTGAAATGTTTTGAGGCGCATTGCGTGCCTGACCAGCATTTCCAATTACAACCTTGTTCTGCAATGAAAAGAATTGGGCAACATAATGCACATTACAGATGGTACAACACACACACACACAAAGCAGTGCTTGTAGCAAATTTTTTTATGTGCAATGTCTGTGTATCAGCAGCACATGACACTTAAAACGAAGGAACAAATACACACTCCAACACTCTGAACTAAACATTCTGGGATACTCCAGGAAGTGAACAAACAAGGAGTTACTTTTGTATGCACCAATTTCTAAACCAGATTTTTTAACATTCAGGGTGTGATAGAGGCTGCAGCAAAGGGCTCGAAATCAATTTCATCCATACTGTCCCCCTGGGCATGCACCTCAGGTGAAACGTCAATACTTGGGCATTTTTCTTTGGTTCATCAAGCCTTTCCCACAGATGAATGATGGGGAAGCCAGCAATTGTGAAACGGCATTTCGCTGCCAAGACCGAGGCCACAGCATAAAATTAGGACTACGACCCTATTTAACGGAAGTGAAATGAAAAAACACCCATATTGTATTATGCATTGTCAGTTCCGATTCGATTCTGATTGTGAGTTTACTGTCTTTCACTGCCAATTCTAATTGCAGTTCCATTCCTACACAAAATGTGTCACATTCATAGATCAAGGTGAGTCCTCATACCACTACGGGCTCAGTGGCGCAGCAGTTATGCGATGCACCACTGCACTTGCAGGTGGCTGTTTCAAACACCGCCACCTGGTGGGGTTTGAGAGATGCAGGTTGCTCTTCCTGAGCAATGCGAGCTGTAGCTCTCTCAAGTCATATGTATGTACATTTTTCATGTAGGCCTACTGTTGTCAGTCATTTTCTGCTTAGTCGTTTTCATTCTTGCTGAGTCGTTCTTCATCCTGCATCTCCCCCCTCTACCCTACACGTGGAGAAGAGGACGGTTGACAGGTGAGTGGTGGATAGTGGCATGCCCCCTGAACACCGCCTAGCAGGTGAAGGCTTCACACAGACGCCGAGGGACAGTTTTTGCTGCATTAAGAAAAACAATGAAGCAGACAGCAAGAGTGGACCCCCTCACCGTGCCATTGTGGTAGGAGTGCATGATGCAGACAGCTGCCTTGGAAGAACAGCCTGTAAACGGACGCCTCAGTGGCCGACACACACTCAAGTAGGCGATAACAGTGTGGTCAACTTCGTCCTGCTGAGCTATCCAGTTTCCATCAGGATTCACTTGGTTCAACCTAGCAAGAGGGCAACAGCAAAATGATGACAGTTCAGAGTATTATAAAAAAAAACGCAACCAAATCTTGAACAGCATTGCATCTGCTACTACAGGCACAGATAGCAAAACATGCAGTCAATGGCTCCTGAAGGCTAGTTTGTAAAGTTTTGGTTCACTGTGAAATCAAGACCATGCAGCATAAAACACAAGTTTCTGGTAGGCTAAATGAGACCCACAAAACTGTGCTTGCACTCAAACTGCTTGGTGTACACTGGACAACCAACAGTAAAATTTAAAAGCGCTCCTCCATTATGAATCTCATTTATGCTTTGACAAACAGTGCTCTTACCAGTCACTTTTCTGCGTGTTATTCAAGAACTTGCCATTACAAACGATAAGAGATCAATCAATGTCTTTTACTTACAAGACAGACAAGATAGATGTGCGTGAAATCAATGCTTAGAAAACAATTCCAGAGCAGAGTATTTGTAGAGGCTAAACAAGAAGTGCCAAGAGCAAGCTGTAATGACTTGCATGCCAGCAAACATTAGAACTGCCCGCTCATACATCACAGGACATTGAAACCGCCTAACTGGTTTAAATTGCTGCCTTGCTCCCTGACCTCAATTTCAACACCTCCCAACTCACCTGGATAAGTCATAACTCATGTTCGTATGCGGGTCCCTGTACACGCAGCCCACAAAGAATGAGGGCGGGCAGGCATAGCTGGTGTACCAGACAAAAGTGTATGTGCGGTTCGCCTCATCCAGGAACTTGGGCTGGCCAATGCCAGCCTCGTAGTCACAAAGGAAAGTCAGGCTAGAAGACCGTGGAGTCTTGGCAGGGTCATTGTATGGGGTGCCCCCTGTGTAAGTCAGGTTCAGCATGCCATCAATGTAAATCAGCTCGGAGTTGGCCTGCCCCAGGGACCAGAAGCGCCTGCAACAAGAATGACAAAACAACGACCCCGCACAAATGGAAGTGATGACAAGGCCAAACAACGCCACATGTTCCACCATTTCACCTTCCCATATGTAGGAAGAGCTTTTAATCGCGAAACCCGCAATTCCACATACATGAATTCAGCCCCCCCACCCCCAGAAAAAATTTTTCATCGCTCCCACAATCTCAACTTCTGCCACCGCACACTTCACACAGTAAGAATTTATCCTTTTCAGTCCACAGCAATAAAACCAAACTGCCGCAATTGTAATTGCCACTTCAACAAATGCAGCAGCTGCAACAAAATCTTTTCTTTCCAATTTGCCCTCCACATCTCTCAACTCCTTTGTCTGCATGCAGCAACGGCAGCGGCCATGGTGGCAGGCGACAGGCACGCGCAGTTTACTCTTTCTTTCTTCATGAAGATAGCAGAGCAGCAGCGACAAAATTGCATTGTTGTGGGACGATTCCAAGTGCATTACAATCGGGCAACAGGTTCACAGTTGCCAGTAAACTCACCCATTGGAGAGTGACACTTGGCATACTGATGTATTCACATTCTTGCCATCAGCACTGCAAGGAGTGTCATGCGCAGCACCACACACATTCAGGAAAAAGCTGTACCCCTTGTGCTTCACTTCATATGGCTTGCTACTCCTCAGTGGGCTCAGGTCCAGTTGAAAGCCTGCAAAGAGAGGAGAAAATTTAAACACAGTCATCCGGCAGTGAAGACACCATAACAAATTTTAGTTGTGGGGTTTACACCCCGAAGCAATACTTGAGCTGTAAGGGACGCCGTAGTACAGGACTCGGGATTCATTCAGACCACCTGTGGATCGCTTAACGCGCGCTGACATCACAAAGTACACTGACGTCTTTCACGTTTCACCTCCGTAAAAATGCGGCCGCCACAGCCAGAAATGAATCCGGGTCCTCCAGCTGTGCAGCTGAGCATTGCAACAATTAAAACACCACGGCTCGTCCACAAATGCAGCAACATATGAATTTCACAGAATGAATAATAAAATGCTTCACATATGATGAAGCACTGCAAGGTGTGTTTTGATTGCACGCTCAGAAAAAAGAAAACGCACTCTCCCCACTCTTAAATGTCCACTCTGTAGCTAGCTGGTGCCTTTGCACATGCATTCATTTTCCTAAAAACCCTCTGAACACAATCAGTTTGCTAACCTGACGGTCCCCTCCTTAAGTTTAGTGAACAATGCTATCATGTCTAATACACTCAAGTAGCATCTAGCCTTGTGAATGGCTTATTTGAAATGGCTTAACTCTAGACCACAAGAAACAAGCAAGAAACAAAAAAATTAATGTCAAGAAATCTAGAATAGCAGCAAAAATTAAAATTGTATGCAGAACTGTGAGTAGACAATTTTGTGTGCCTCTGCCTGCGTCGCATTGCGTTTGGATAGCAAAAAAAAAACATCCTGAATAAAAATAGATTCTCGAAATTCAGCACTTCCCAGTACGGTATCAGGCGAACTGAAGATCTTCCAGCACCCCTCTTACAGCTCAATACTTAAATTGACATCACAACAGTACGTAATCCTACCTCCATAATGATGATCATCATCATCAACCTAACTACGCCCACTGCAGGGCAAAGGCCTCTTCCATGCCTCTCCAATTAACCCTGTCCTTTTCCAGCTGTGGCCACCGTATGCCTGCAAACTTTTTAATCTCATCCGCCCACCTAACTTTCTACTGCCCCCTGCTACGCTTGCCTTCTCTTGGAATCCACTCCATTCCCCTTAAGGACCAGCAGTTATCTTGCCTTTGCATTACTCTTGCCTTTGCATGCTCTGCCCAAGCCCATTTACCTCCATAACGCTAGCTGCCTATATTGCTTAATCTTCATTCTTGCAGAAATAGACCAGCTTTTACAATCAAGCTCGGTCCAAGTTACATGAAATGTCTATAAGACAGCACATCAAAAACACACCTGTCTGTTCGCTGAAGCCAGCACATACCACATGGCCTTCTGCAACATTTCTCTGGCAACATCGCTGGAAGCCAAGCTTCCTTCCACACCATAAATGTTAGAATACAGTTCACTCTCAATAATTCATTCAAACCTGAAAGGGACTCAAAATTTATATTAATAATGCATGGTTCAAATTACAAGGAGCGTTTTTAATGCCCTTGATGTCGATGGGACCAAAGTGAGAGCTCAGATGCACCAGCTGTTCAAATTAAACGAGTTAGAATCAACGGGAGTCCATTGTACTGCACAAGAGAAAATGCACACTAAGCAATGTGTTCGGCAGTAATTTTGAATGGGTGGGGCTCATTAGTGTGCACTATAACATTGTTACATAAGCATTTTTACACTTCCTCTCCACCCAAGTATAGCCACTGTGCTGCAGCTGGCTTCCAGCCAGCAATCTCGTTCTCGTCAGCAGAACATTGCAGTCACCAAATCCCCATGGAGGTTCAGACACCCACCACTCTTTTAGTACTCATATACCACCCTAAATAGTGCCCTATATACTCCCCACAATACTCCCCAAATACTCTCTTAAATTCCAACGAAAAAATGCCTTACCCAGTGCTTCATTGTAAACTCTGCAGTCTTGGCCAACATGGGATGCTCGGGGGCAGGCGAGGGCAGAGTGCCACTCAAGCTCCAGCAGGCACTCAGACTCAACTTCTCGCAGAACCACTGGGCTGGTTGAAACAGCACCTGAGAAAATGAGCACCTATCATCACCTGGCTCACAAAGGACCAGCAAAGAAAGAAGGGAACAGGCTGGTGGAATGCCATCAGAAGGGGCATAAAATATGCCTGCTCAAAAAAAAAAAAATAGAAAGAATGCAGTGAACAAGAGGAGAAAGAAGGAACCAAGAGGAAACAATGCACACTCTATAAAGCTGCCAATGTAAGAAACAAACAGTATCGGCATGCCAAATATAACGCGAAAAATGAAACCTAAAAGAATAAACTAAGGAACTGCAGAGGGCAAGGAAAGCTTGAAACAGCACCACAAGTGTGCCTCAACAATAACACACTAGGCAGGTATCAGCTTGCCTAATACAGTCTGACACAATTATATCAAGCTCTGTAAGATCGAATTATCCTTGATATCATAATTTCCAAGCATCGTAAAGCTGCAATGTGCATGTAGAGGAAAATGTAGGGCTACACTGCACAAAATTTAGCCGTCCCATCGGACAGATCGAACATGCGGGCAGCAACGGGCAACTCAAGAAGCTGGCTTTCCCTCAGCACATCTCCGGAGGTTAGCGTTTCGGTACGGACCTGCGGGTGCAATTAATGTTATGGTGCTACGCAGCATGCGAAGACCAATGATGACATGCATTTTCCATGACATAGGCGACGTCAGTTGTGCCCGCGTTATCACACAGTTCACACGTACGGTGCGTCGTGCTGCCGCCGACAATTTCGCATGGTTTTCGTTGTCTCTGTGCGCATGTGATGTCAGCCGCGATATGGCAGAACCTCCCCTTTTCCATGTAACCGGAAATTATCAAGCATGCTGAATGAGGTGAGGAAAAATCTGAAGCCGCCGCAGCATACAAAATTCCGAGAAGCACACTGAGCACCACTTTGAAGAACAAGGTTGACGTTCGGGCTAAAGGGGAAAAGAGACCAATCTGAAAAGGCAAAACGCACTTTCAGTTCCAGTAACCTACAGGTCCAATCAAAGAGCGTGGATGACCTGCGAACTTTCTGCCAAGTGGCTCAAATCTTGGAACAATGAGCTGATAGGCCAAGATCAAATGTCTGCCTCGTCACAGACAACGGCTGTGCCCACTATGCTCTGGACATTAGGACAGCCAGTGCTCCCTTGTATCTTCATAGCAGTGACTTGATTTGACAGGTCACTTCTAGCATCAGCATGAAAGTAGAACTATGCAGGCAGATCCAAGCAAAAAAGAATCAGGAATGTTACCTGGTTTGCAGACGAAGTTGATCACAGAACGATATTTCTTGCCATTCCAACAGGGACCTCCTTCCGAAGACAATGAAGCAGTCCTGCTTGTCTTGTCATATTGAAGCCTAGATGGTTCCATGCCATAGACTGCATTCTTTCCGTTACTTCCTACAATGGAAAAAAAAAAAAAAGAAAGTTTGCAACAACATTAAATAAGCTGAACTTCTGCCACTCAAGTCATACACATAACATAGCCGCACAGTTGGGGATCATGTTTATCCGCATGCTTTTACGAAAGACAGGGAGTACACAGCTGTTCATTCAAAGCGCCCTGAAGCTGCTGCGCATTAGGTTATAAGACCCATAAGTCATAACTAAAGAGATGAAGTTCAACAAAAAAATAAAACCTGGTATATGAAAATCGAACAGAAGGCCATGAATTCATAAGAGGTATTCCCGTAAAGAACAGCATTTAGCATTTGAAAGCGCCGGCACATCTGTTCAATAACACAAGTTTCTGAAGGCCAAGTGCCAAGTACAGAACCAAGCAGGATGGCATGTCAGTTTTGTGGTGACCCTTGTGCTAACATCCCATCAAAGCTGACTGACACAAAACTTTTATTAAAAGCCGAAACAGGAGTCAGGTGTTCCCAAAACATGCCCGAAACACCAGAAGAGAACACATGTGGATCTGCCTCCTTTTCTATGATGACACCAATGACCAGTAATCACACCGCACATGAATGGGGGAGTGGCCACATCATCATGCTCGCACATGCTTTGTGAGGCATTACACCACATTGAATTGAGGACAATGCAGTGAGCCATGGAAAGGAAATGATAGGTGTAATGTAATGAGACAGGAAGAGAGCAGAGCAGGTCGGGGCACAAATGCAGGTTAATGACAGCCTAGTCAAAATCAAGGAAAAGAAATGGGCATGAGCAGAGCGAGTAATGCAAAGGCAAGACAATTAGGCATAACAGAATGGATTCCGACAGAAGGCAAGCATAGCAGAGGCCAGCAGCAAGTCAGGTGGGTGGATGAGATTACGAAGTTTGTGCAGATAAGATGGCCGCAGCTGCCACTCGACAATGTTATTTGGAAGGATATGGGAAAGGCCTTTGTCCTAAAGTTGACAGTGAATCATGGAATTTTCCTTGACTACTTACTCTTCACACAAACTGTGCTGCCTGACCCACAGTCCTTTCCAACGCTCGTCTTGCCTAGGCCCTCACAAACGTTCACCAAAATGACACTCTCCTTGTCACTTTGCAGGCTGCCCAGAGCAGTCCACGGTGAGTCACCTGCAAGAGGAAAGAGAATCCCTCAGACCTAAGCCACAAAGATGCGACATAGTGAACGGTACTTTACACAGTTATGTAACACACAGACGCAACACACACAGAACAGAAATTTAAGGCATATCTGGACAGGTTCTGGGTGTACCTTAGCAGAGCAATGCGCTTCCCACAACTCCTCTTCAAATATGATGCACAGTCACAATTATAACGAGTGATGGGTTGCACCGAATCACGTGCTCAGTAGCCAATTTTATTATGGTGCAAATAAAATAGTAACGCCACTAATAGTCATATAAACAGTGAATGCAAAGCGAAACCTGTTTGTAAGTGACCTTATGTGTGCAAGTTAAACATGCAACGTGCTTTGATTACTACTCAACCGCAGTAATCATAAATTGGGCAAATTAAGCAGCAGGAGTTTTGCAGAGGGTGCGCATGTCACAATTTATGCCTTAAGCTTGCTCCCAAAGACCAGAAATTTTTTTTTTAGAAATTTTGGAACCACTGTGCTGGATTTTTGCGCACTATTCACTTATTTCTATGGCTACCTCAATTATGTTTTTGAAGCTTCAGTGCACGGCAAGCATACTTACAGGAACTCTGATTTTTGTAGCCTGTCAACTTCCTGAAACCCGCTGGCCAAGCCTACTGCATTAACGTGCAGCGATTGTCACACCATTTGTGCTTGTGGCAAGCAAGCACTGGTCTTCACTGTGGTTAGGATTAGGCATGGCTGAATCGAACAGTGATTCCCAACAGAAAAACTGGCAAGGAAAGCCACTTGCCTCCAGTACGTGACAGTGGCCTGAGGTCGATCCGGATGCCATCCTGCTCAATGACACAGTCCTCCTCCCTTGCCTTGGGACATGCATGGGCAGTCTCCCAAATGAAGTGGTAAGTGCAAGCATCACGATCCACCCAGCCGAACTGCAGCTCACCATCACCTAGAAGACACCAGCACGTGCAATTCAGGCACATGGGCAGACCAGCGCAGTGCTTCCTTTGCTAAACCAAAGGCCTCATTGACAGATCTTTGATCTCCACAGCAGTCACTACATTGTACAATACTGAGAGCACACATGCACAACATAATCAACCCTTAGCAAACTTTTTCCATGCGAATGTAGAGAGAGAATAAAAAATTTGTCGTAGATTGTAAGCAAGGAGGACGCTGCAGGTATTACAAGGATTTATATGACAGGCAGTGCCAAAATACCAAATCACGGCATGCTAAATAAGGGCAATGGCTAAACACAGCCTAGCTTCAGTGAGTTAAAGCATGTTTGTCTCCAAAAGTTGGCAATCGCACCCTAAAGGTCAAACACAGACCAAAACAACTTTGAACATAACTCACTAAATGCACCACCATTTAAAATGTGTTCCGATAAGAGGATGGCATTGATAAATATATTAAGGTACAAAGAATTATCACATAATTCTTATCACATAATTCTTATACTAAGGTATGAGGCTCCTAATGCCATCATATAAAAAAGCAAAATACGCACAACCCATTAGATGATGTGAATGCATTACCTCGTTCTTTACTGCACACAAAATGAATGTTGCTCGACCATGGAGACCCAGATGAACATTCGCTGCCATCCGTGAACAGCATTGTTACTACATCATCAACAAGCCTGCAAGCAACAAAAAATTGGATATGAAGAAAAAAAAAACGCACCAAGTGTTCCTGACCGAGTACTGTACTGAGTAAAAACATCTCTGGCATACCAAAGCACAAGGCAAGGGTTATGACATTCGGCAAATATACATGCGCCGATGTCATCGAATTTGAAACAGTAGCAATTTCAAGGGCAGGCATCACCAGGCTAAGGTGCAAGTTATAACAAACATGGCAAAACAAAATTTGGTCTACCGCTATCCTTAAGTCAGTTTGAAGTTGAGCTAAATGACCTGATCAATGTACACAGTCTACTGAAATGTTCAAGCAATTAACCATCTGTCACTCTTAACTCATTCTGCAAACGAGAACAATGCCGTTATCTAATCCATTAAGGGCACAGGGTAAGCCCTATACTTCCCATGCATTTTAGGCCATGTTGAGGTACATGCTTCTCACTAACTAATAACAGTAGCCTAATAATACATATATCATTGTTTGCCAAATTTTGTGCTCTTTTTACTGAACTAGAATATTTGAAATGTGTTGAAAATTCGATTTTTAATAAAATTTTTTTCCGGTAGTACACAAATCTGGCCTTTCTTTGCGCATTTCAAAATTCATAACAGAATAACTGCTCAGTGAAATTGCTTAATTCTAGTTCAGTAGTTGGCAACACTTATGTAGATGATTGCAAAAGAAAATCAGCCGTCTGTCTTGAAAGGCATTGGAAATAATGGTACCTTTGTAAGAAAAAACAGTGTTTTGAGATAATAGAGCGTAAAGAGAAAAAAGATGTGAAAAACCATTTTTTATTCGCAGAAATGCCTCCATAGTAATTGGTTTAATAGCCCCCTGCTTCGTAGTCACTGTCGCCGTCATTTTTTCGCTTTTCGGCTTGTCGTTTTGACTGTCGGGCCTCTTTTGTAAGCTGTCATGTTGCTCGGTCCGCAAAGTACATGCGCTTATGGTCAGCTTCCCTCAGCCACTTGATGGTGTTGCTCCCTGGGTTCAATCCACACGCCTTCAAAACGTTGGCCCGTGCGATGCTACCATCATTAAATGAAAGAACAGCATCCAGTGTTGCCATCCGTAGGGTCCGAAGCCTAACAAACACATTCTTTGGCGCGCGTTCCCAAACAACATGGTTGAACGACTCATTTGCATTTTGAGTTCGCCCATGCAGGCACTTCTCTAGGAGCTCAGCCTTCGATAGCTCCCTATAAATGGGTTTGATAGCCTCCAAGACAGATGCAGGCAAACTCTCCTTGTGGAAAAATGGCTTGCCCTCTGACTGACTTCTGTTGAAGGCACACCACGTATCAGGTCCCTTTGGGCAAAGTCCATGGCATGGGTCATCGTCTGTGGCCGATAAGTGGAAGAAGGTTGCCCAAACGGCCTTTCGCATTTCATCCAGGTTTCCTACATTTCTTCTGATGGCCAAACCATAGTACGTCTGGAGCTTGTCTATTACTGCATCAGTCAGTCGGCCTCGGCCCGAGAGGCTCTTTCCATCAGAGAGTTTTCCTGCTTTGTTTCCTTTTTTTAGCCTTCGTAACCTTGTGCCCATCCTTTTTTGCACGTGCCCTATGCACTCAACCTTGGATATTTCAACGGAATCACCATATGGCATTTGTGCCTTCACAGCCATAAAAGCCTTGCTGTCACCATCCCCAAGGTATTTGACGTATCGAACACCGTGAAGCTCCTCACTCCTGCCGAAAATTTTCAGTGCTCCTGCGACTTCCATTCCACCGCTGGTGCCTAGGTAGTTGCTTTGGCACACCTCTCTATGAAGGGGGTCACTGTTTGTACCCTTGATGCTGCACTTTGGACAACGTTTAGACAAAACCTCCACATCCAGCACTTTCCCAGAGTCTACACTGGTCGCAGAGACTATGCCGTTATTGGAAGTATGGCCTCGCTTCTGCCAGCTTCCATCAAGAGCAACTGCGATGTCTTTATCCCCCTCATTCAGCTGCACAGCTTCGTCAGCTGCCCTTTTCATCGACTCCTGAGCAGCAGCTTCGATGTGACCTAGAAGCTCTTGATTGTATTTCGCAAACTTTGTCGGCGGCTTAGGAAGGTTTAGCATAGCACAGAGTATATTTCCTGCAGCCATTCCCTTACCAATGGACCTCAAGGCATACACTAACCTGAGGTTGGCTTCATAGAGGCCAGAAGTAGTTTTCTTCGACGTCTCAAATCGTTGTGCGGCACTACACACTTCACAGTTCAAACTGTAAACGCTTGCAACACCTACCCGTTTTGTCACAATTTCGATGAGCTCAACACTTCCACCGCACTCTCTGCACACACAAATCTGCGTAATTGCGGCACAAATGCCGTCCATGTCCATTAAGGCATATTGGCTGCTGCTCTGTAGCACATCCTCTTCCTGGAAGCACAGAGAAAATCTTGAAAGCTTCGATGTCGAGGAGCTGGCGCGTTCGGCATTCGGGATCTCATTCGGTCATGGACATCCTTTTGCTTTTTCACGATGAGCATAGCGGTTGCCAAGAAATTCACGCCTGACGAAGGCCTTCTTTGCCCTGGGCATCTCAACTTATCAGCTGCAACCAACACCGGCACAATTTACAATACTGATCGAAAGGGATAGCACTCGGACGCAGCTGCATGAAGGTTGCAGAAACGTGGAATAAACGTGCAAAGCGTCTCAGGATTGTCTTGGCTAAAAAAGAGGAGCTGTACAATAGTTGCCAGACAATTTTTTATATGTAGCTGATTTTAGACAAGTTTTGAAATCAGGTGGTGGACTTTTTGGTTGAAAAAATTGACGTTAATCCTGAAAGGGGGCGTGGCCGCTCACTACTTGGTTTCGGAAAAAGCGTTTTTCAGCCGTAAATATGGCTTTCTGAGGAAAGTGCGATCATGGAACATGTGTAGAAAGAATTGAACTTCTAAAATTCCAAAAGAAAAAAAAAACGATTTTTTTCTAATTTTACCTTACCCTGTGTGTGCCCTTAAACGTGCCAGTACCTGTGCCACACAAACAAATTTAATGCCCATAAACGACTGCTTTAAGTTTTAATGGATTTGTGCAATATCCCATGCATAAATTTAATGGCATTAGCTTTATTTCCATTCGCAACTTATCAAGTTCATCACAACTCATTTACCCACGATATTTGTACTGTCGCTTCCGTTCAACACACAGAAAAGCACTCAACTTTGTTGGTAACAACTTCCTATCAAGCAGCAAGTGGTTCACTCATAACACAGTCAGTTGAGGCACCTCTACTGCATTTTCGATGCAAATAGCACCACTTTTACCGACAATTCTGACAGACTCTTGGCTTATGTGCCGTCATGCAAGTTTATGGCGTCTTTTCCAGCTTGTCAACCAAAAACTGACATTTTCTGGACAATAATTTTTATATTACATTTGAATAACATTACCGAAATTTGGTGCACATTTGCACTGTTTATGACCAGGTACAATTTTTGATTGGCTTGCAAGCTTTATCGTCAATGTGACTTTTGTATAATCTGGACATACAGCATCAACTCCAAAAATAATGGCAGTAAGCATTTCCTGTCATTTTTTGTGCCCATGTGGCAGAGGCATAAAGAACCAGCGCAACGGCTTTTTACAATCTGAAGGTAAAAAATGCCACATCTAGATGAACAGAAGGCAGATGACAATTTGGAAGGCAACGTTCAGAAGAACAATGTGCTCCTACTCTACAGCAACTCTCAATAAGTTGTCACCAAACTTACTGCAGAGTCTGCTCTTCCTCGTGCCCCAGAGAAAGTGCCTGCCCGCCGATCTCTGCGCATATGGCTGACTTGGAAGACCTCTTGCTCCCACATTTGGCTGGGCTGATGCCAAGGCTTTTGCCACATACATTGTAATAGAAGACGGCCTTGGTGCCATTGATGGTCATTTCCGTTGTGTGGTAACCTGGAAAGCAAAATCCGCAGGCAACACTGAAGTATTGTAAAGGGAACAATAATTGTGCATGCCAGCGACAACACAAAGTGCACTTTCAGACAAATGTAAGACTTGGTGGGTAGTATCTTCTAAAGACTAACAGCCTGAGCCTTTACTGTAAGTGACAGCAACTAATGCATCAAAACAACATCCCACACTCAAGGCAGATGTCAGGTAACTTGTCTGACGGAAGAACCTGCCCTATGCAAACCTTGAGAAGAGCACAACTATTGAGTAGGGCTTTGGCTTAGGCCAATTGCATCCTTTGTGGAGCACTCATGTAACAGACGACAGGCACAAAGGCTGCAAAGACAGACATAAAGATAAGGTTTATGGGGTTTAACGTCCCAAAGCGACTAGGCTATGAGGGACGCCGCATTGAAGGGCGCCGGAAATTTAGGCCACCTGGGGTTCCTTAACATGCACTGACATCACACAGTACACAGGCCTCTAGCAATTTGTCCCCATCAAAATGTGACCGCCGCGGCTGGGATCGAACCCGCGTCCTTTGGGTCAGCAGTCGAGCACCATAACCACTGAGCCACCAGACAAAGATAAAGGAGCACCTGCGGACAATTTACACTCGGATTGCAATGTAAATGAAAACTAAACTGACATTAAACAATGCCAACAACTCCGCAGTTAAATCAGTTACAGAAACATACAGGCACAAAGAAACAAAATCTGACACTAGGTGAAGCCATATTAACGTATTAACTAGGGGTGTGCATATATTCGAAATTTCGAATACGAATCAAATATGTTTGATGATTCGTATTCGAGAAATTGATATTCGAGAATTTCCGAATAATCGAAAATTCCTGAATATTCGTCAGCGATCATATAATGCACAGACTTTCATAAATTCTACCGTGGCAAAACCACAATATGTCGGCAAATTAGCCGATGATTAAGTTAAAAAGTCCAGAAAAAAAATACAGAGGTCCTATTCCCTTCCTTCTCCGTTGTTTATCACGCGGACCGATCGCATTCCAACGCTGTGAAATTACGCAAGTGGGCTTTCCCACATATCACACGTGCTGCGAACAAGATAATCAACGGCGCACTTCGAATAATCGTTACATATTCGTTACATATTTAATGCCCAAATCTGAAGAATGCCTCCTGTCGTGTTCATAACACTATGAGCGTGACCTCCGCCATCCCGTTTTGTAAACTACCCTAATGCGGGAAAGCCTACTTGCGAAATTTTGCGGGAGCCTCCTGAAGGGGCGTGTCGAGTTGTCACAATAAGGCAAGCGATCCTGTAAAAATACCGCCTACTGCATGGTGCATTGTAACCCGCGCACCTTTTTAGTGGGCGTAACGGCAGGCGTGACAACGATCGGAAGGCCCCTGTCGCTAGGTGTAGCCTGGCCACGTAGTTTCGGTTTCTGAGCTTTGCCGCTGCCCCGCGGCAACTGCAACTGTCAACCCGTGCATTCGCTGGTAGTCCAATCCCAGCTCTGCACGGCTTTTGGACACCGACTGGCAAGTCGCAGGTGACTTATCTTCCCTTTTTAGAAACCGTCTCGCCGTTCCGATGCCAGTGTGTTTTCCCCGGCCCCTAGCTTCCATTTGTGTTGTTCTTCCAGCACTCCAAAACGGGCGGACTCGTCACGGGCTTACAGGTGTTAGCGTGATGATGCTGCCTCATAAGGCCTTACTGCATCTTTGCATTTACAGCAGTTTTTTTTTTTTTCGGGGGGCACGGGAAATTTTATGAACCTAGGTCTTCGGATAAACTGGGCATTCTTCCGGTCCCTTGAACTCCGAATGAAGGTGGTTTTACTAGTCATCATGCTATTTTCTGTTGCCAGTGTCATCATTTTATGGGTTTTGTTTTGCATGACCTCATTACAGTTTGGATGCTGTTATGCTGTCTAATCAATAGTGTACATTTCTGAGCACGATTTTTTATACGGTAATAAGGCAGTCTAGTTTTGTTTTAGTTGCAAAGACCACACGTTACTTTGAAAAAAAAAAAATAAGTGCGACAACATTTGCTTGTTTATCACTTTCCGAAATTTTTTTTTTGTACTGAACAGATATTCGATATTCGAAGCCATTTTTTTCTTCAAATTCGAAAATTTCAATATTCGCATACATCTAGACTATGAACATTAGCAATATTTATATGCAGCCAGACCAACCTTTGGCCTCCTGGAATTCCCATATTCCATTCTAACTAACGACACACACAAAAACAAGTATACAAGAAAAACACACTAGAAGCACCTAAATCAAAACACGGAAACCATAAAACTGACCTATACTTACTATACTTACTTACTATACTTACTATACATGACAATGACAATAAAGGCCAATGCTGGGTGAACACAACAATGGCATTACATGGCATGTACACCAATGACTCCTCCTACCAATTCTCCCCTCTGCAAGCCCTTCCTACATTAGGCAATAGTATTTCCAAACACGCACGTGCATATGCACACATGCACAAACACACCTTGTGTTTGTTTTCTTTGTGCATCCTGCATTTGCAGTGTCATCATGTCTCCACTCAAGTGTACAATGCACTCAGAAAGAATGTTGTTACATCATAATACCTGCACAATCCTCTCAGACTACTGTAATAATCACAAACATGCAAGAATGCATAACCACAACCACAAATAAAGGCCACGAGTTGCAGCCATCCAGTCCTGGCTGAAACAGCACCTGCCAGCTACGCCATATTTTCTGTACTTTGTCTATCAGGCGAGCTCAGCCTCACAAAGCAGCCGATTGTGAGTACCGACAAGCTCCGATTACAAGACTGCCACCACCGGAACATCTAAATACTGTGCACCAAGTAAGCAAAAGCCAAGATTTAGTCAATGCAGGTTGTCCAAGATATAAGGCAAGAAGTAACAGCCACAAAAAATGAAGCAAACCATTTTCTAGCTGCAGAGGGGTGAGATCAACATCAACGCCATGAACTTCGCTTGTAAACTTGCAGGATTCAGGACTTGCTTGAAGGAGGTCCAACGAACACGCATACTGCGTCTCCCATTCAACGTAGTAGTGGCAGTTCACATCCGAAATAAGCCGTGGAGCTCGACTCTGTAGGAAAAAAAAAAAAGATTACACAAAAGTTACTGAGCTCAACAAAAGGCATGCAAGGAGAAAGAAAATTAATATTGCCTTTCTGTTATAAACAATTTCCAGCTGGGCTTTAAAATGGAAACATGTATTCATGAGGTACAATATTTAAGAAAACAAACCCACACGAGTAACAGGTAGCAAAGAGAACGTTGTGGAACAAGTGAACAAAGAAAAAAAAAAGTTCCAACGAATGACAGCTAAAATAAAGTGCTTGTTAGAAATGACTACTTGTTGTAAAGTCCACCTCACATTTCCTAGGTCCTCCAAGCTTTCACCACACACGCTTTGACCAAACTGAGTGGCCAAAGGAACTTTGCAATAGCTCACTATTCGGCAAGCTTTTCGAATTCCATGTTGCGCTCACTGCTTTACTCTGTGAACAGCCTATACAAAGAGACTTGCACTATATGCATCCCTGAAGTACCATTAAAAAGCATCCACCCCTTTCCTGTTCTCTCTCAAATGGTGCCAGCTACGAACATGCAGCTATATCGGATGGCGCGTGCCTGAGTGTTAGATAATGGACTTTTAAGTTTAAGAAAAAAAAGAAGAAAAAAATCAATGACAGCATATTAAATTCATTTTCTGAAATTTGGTCTTAACGGGAGACAATCACAGCGAGACAGTGGGATCATTAAACTAAGTAGTACTGTTGTACGTTCAGATGCACTGCTGCGCTATCAGTGCAGGCCTGGAGCCCCCGCTTTCTCACCAAGCTTTGTCTGAAGCACAGATACCAAACCAGAGCCAATATCTTGTTAATGAGGTACTTCCATTACGTGAAAAGACTGACAACATTTGTAATCTTATGAAGCCATTGTAAACGTGAAACAGTGACGAAGCATCGCGAAGTAAAATAATGACCTGGCTCCCACAACTCAATCATCACCTGGACCACGTGACGCACGGTTTTTCGGTTTCTTCTGTGTTTCTGCTGTAGCAACTTTTTCTTTGAGTCTGGAATTGTTTTCGTTAAGTTTTTGGTGCTTTCACAGTTTTTTCCACGAGTGAAGCAATGATCAGCGAATCGCAGGCCAGAAAGACAGTCGAACCTTATTATAACGAAATAATAGATATAACGAAGGAATGAAGATTCCCCCGGAAGCTGTCAACACGGTCTATAACGAAGTAATTGCCGGGTCCCTTCAAATTCGTTATAACGAGGTTCAACTGTAGGTCTAAATTTATGCGAACCAGTCAAAGCGATTCTGACATAGTCAACAAGCCAGAAAGGTTTGCTAGCATTTCATTGGTCTGTTATCCTGACTGGCAAGTGACAAGCTCACTCCTGTGCACGATCACCTGCCAGCTGTGTCTACTTTTTGACAGTGCGGTTTGTTCTCGAAAGCGACAGAGCTTTACCTACTTCTATATTTCTGCAAGGCCTGTGAACTATGTTGCCCTTGCTTCATTTCTTTGCTTCTGTGTTGCATCTTTATAGCACACAAGCATCTATGATAATTCCAATGACAATGCCTGTATAAAGTTCCAAGTTGTGACTACTTTAGGAGCACAAGATATGAGGCAACAAATTATTACTACCAAGCACCGCACCTGTCTCACATGACACACTCCCCGATTTTCAGTTCAAAACAACAAAGTACCACTGACCCTTGCACGACCTGGACATCGAAACTGGATAACAGTTCTGGGAGGCTCTGTGCAGCCAGGTCTTGGTTGCGATTCAGGGACAGCTGCATACTCCAAGTAGAGGCCGGTGTCATTTGCAAGCAGGCCGGACTCGAGCTGGCCGACAGACTGGCATTCGTTCTTGTCATTGAGGATGCAAGCACCACTCCGTGGAGGATACGCAATGCTGTCGGCTGATTGTAGTACATGCAAGGAAAGGCCAAAACGGTCAGTGGAATCAGCCTTGCATACCCATTACTTGAGTCGGGAACAATGATGACTGTGCAATGATATGAAGCAACTTTCAGCAATGACATTAGAAGTAAAAGAGAGCTATATACAAACACTGCATGCAGTGTAGGGTAATTTGCCAGTACTTAGGCAGGACAAGTAGCCCATAACTTGCTCACCATATATTGCCTCCTATTATAAGTCAACCCCCCACCAAGCAGCCCTCGCAGACCAAAAAAAAAAATGTTGACTGCAAATATACGCTGCAGCTTGGCCGAAGCTACCTTGAACCCCCCCTCTTCAGTTCCCCCGGCAAATAGGTCCATTTCGCATATAGGTTTGACCCCCAATTTCAGATGGCCATTTTATTGAAACAAAATGTCAACTTGTATGTGGCAATATACAGTAACTAAAAGCAGTTTACAAGCACTTTCTAGTTGCAAACATAAAAAACTAAATATGAGAACATCAGCTTGCCCTTTTCCATTGTGGATGCATGCCAAATAGATAATTGATAAGTTTACTGCCAAAGTTACATTCAAAACAATCTGCCTCCTTTAATGAGCTGAGAAGAGAAAGCTGATGACCAGATAAGTGACGCAGACCAGTTGAGGGCAATACAGTTTAGTACTTCTTCAAAGCACCCTGCTTTTGTAAAGCTAAAATGTCCAATGAACTAGGCCTATCTAGATGAAAGAGGTGATAACACTAGAGAATGACAACGATTGAGAAATGCAATGTTCAGCTATCACACAGCAGCCTCTTTCATAGCAATGGACAAAAAAAAAAACGAAATAGTACTGAGCTTAAGTGCTAAAGCGCCAAAGTGATAAAACATACCTAAATGAATCCATTCATGCTTCTGTTAATGCAAGCTGTTAACTTCTGGACAATACAGTTTTTCATGTCATCATTTTTTCCTACAAAACGTTAATCACTTTTGATGCATCGATTGTCAGAAGATAAGATAAATATGAACAGAAGGGCAAGCACCCACAATGATGAAAAGGACGTTACAGTCTTTCCCTCCCCCTTCAAAGCAGTGACAAGCTTCACAAATCGTTCTCGCACATTCATAATACCGACTTTACTCAAAAAACTATCTGTTGTGAATATTGCAACCATCTTAATCTTTCTTTCCCCGGCTTTCCTTTCACCTTATTTCCCTACCATCCTCCTCCCAGGGTATTTATGTCCCCGATTCCCCTTTCCACTAAGCACAGCAAATGGACAATTATATGAATGCTCACAAACGGAACACCTTCTCCAACAACCTATCCCTCTGCCTTTCTAAAGGAATGTCCTGGAAGGCAAAAGATATCTACGAAGCCTCACCTGGCTGCATGTCAGAACAGACATTAATGACCAGTCTTGTCGATGGGTCCGTTGTTTCAACTGTGTACCCTCCTGTGGTTTTAATAAGGCCCGTGAGATCATGGCGTGATCCATTTGCACTGTAGGCACTGCATGGAACTTCAGTACGAGTTTGTTCCTTGGGGCATACTGCAGATGTTCTCCACATAAAGAACATCTGGCACTTCCTGTCTACAAAATACTTTGGAGATCCCTACAAATAAAAGAGGGGGGTTAAAGTTTAATGAAGCATTTGATAAGGTGATCCAGACACTCAAAGGTTTCACACAAGGGACTGTGAAGGTCATCTACACAAGAGAAGACTACAGAAGAGTTGACCAATCCGTCGATTAGATGGATAGTGAATGTCCCTGCTTCGCTCGAGAGATAATTTACAGGACCAGAAGAGAAGGATAGAAGAGTAAAAAAAAAAAATGCCAGGTGTGTTCATAAGGTAAATAGAAGTTAATAATAAGTCAATAGTCAGTGCATATCCTGTCTTATCCTCATTGTTTGAGTTGCACTATGAGCCAAGTGCAAGTAATCATCGACCAACAATGTTGCTCCTACTGCGCTTGATGACAACACTTTTCCAGCCATTCCAGTGCTGAATGAGAAACAATGCCAGCTCAGTGCTGCTGCAGAAACATCACAGAAGAGTTCACACCATAAATGAAGGTCACTTCCCTACATACTGATCAAATCAATGCTGTTTTAGGAGCAGCAAATCTCATCTCAAGATTAAGGGAATACAGGCTAGCAGTCCATCTGCCACCAACAACTTATCTTCAGAGCTCGGACACTAGAACCACAATATGCAATGCATCCCTTCATTATTAAGACGATCAGAATTTGATAGTTCCCTACAGAAAATTTTCTTTTAAGATTAACAGTTGCACAATTTAACAACAGCATTCAATTATAAAGCTAGACTTCTCACCCTTAACAGCAAAAAAGTAAAAGGGCTAGCTGCCCTGAATTCTCTGAGAGAGAATTTGAACATCTTTTTGAACCTTACCAGGTAGTGATGACTTCAATATTGCACACTATTTTATTTCTGTCTTGTGTTTCCATACCATGCGCACTATGTTAAAGTGGCAATGTGATCCGAATTTGCGTTTTACATCATACCTAAAGGACTCGTAATGCGAGGGTGATTACGCCTCTTTTAGTGAAGGGTTGCACTACAGAGGAAATGCAACACAATTAAATTTACATGCTTTGCTTTAATCACGCCAAGTTCACACCTTGACACCTACAAGGTACCCCTTGTAGGCACGTTAAGGATGCACAGGACAAAGAACGCACTTACGAGGTGACTTGCACAGCTCAGCCTGATTGACATTTTGAAGTCCTGAGGATGGCCTTCCCCACACTTGTTCCCCTTCAAAAACATCCAGGAATCAGTCATCTCCACATTGGAGGTATTCACACTGAGGTCTGCAAGCACTTCTGCCTTGCCATCTGTCACACGACAGATGGACTTGCCATTGCATGGGGCGGCTGGAGAGTCAACCGGAAAGCTGAGCGGTTCACACAGAGACATGAACATAAAGTCCGAGCGGGTGTCCGCTTCTGGAGGCAAGGCCACCTGCCATGTGTGCCTGTAGAATGAACAAAACACAAGAGCACGCATTTTCTGAACACGTGGGTATCTTGCGAAAAAATATTGGTGGCCGATAGTTTTATCATTATTCATTAACATTATTTTTTTTCTTTTGGACACTGTGTATGCGAAGGAAGGATGCTAAGACACCTTATGACTGAGTGAAGAAAAACATTGTAAACTGTAGGGTTTAACATCCCGAAGCAACAAATGGGCAATGATGGATGCCATAGTGGAGGGCTCCAGTTTAATTTAGACCACCTGGGTGCATGGTACTAGAATAAGTTAGGGGCACAAACGAAAACTACCAGTGCGGTGCGCCACAGCTCGTAGTGCATGCACCAAACTTTGGGCCTTGGACGCAGAGTCATGTGGGACCACTCAGGCAGATTCTGGCAGAACACGGGTGAACACGCACACTGCTGATTGCTCGTCCTATTTTTTAAAGGCCACTTCAGGCTTAATTGCAAAAAACCTAACACCTTTTCGGCTTCAATTGAAATGGGGCTGTAGCCAATGACCTGCCACCTGGAGCTATGCTAATGATATTGTTGCTAAAGTACATCATGATATAAAAATGCTAAATTTTGTCCAAGTACCACAATTATGCAGTATAGTTAGGTGACATTATGGTTCACAAAATTTGTAATGTTTGACTCAGCCAAACAAAAACAGCATAGCTAGCTCCACAGTTTAGTTTTTCTGAATTCAACAGTATAAGATGAATTGAAATTGCACCATAAAAACAAAAACTTTTGTAAGGCTAGTCATGTTGGCAAAAAACATGAAGCTGCGAAAATCGCATTTGAAATGCGTGCGCCAGCCATTCGGAGGTCGTTGTAGAGGCCTAAAAAAACAGCGGAATGTGGACGTTCCAAAAATATTTCGCAGTAGTGAGTAATACCAGGTAGTGGGGAAGGGGCCCAGCTTTCAAAAAAAACTAAGATGGCAGCCATCGGAGATTGGGTAGGGGGAAGCAATTGGCGCAAAGTCCTGCCACATTTCACTCCGAAATCGCTATTTCCGAGCTTTGTAAACGCGAAACTTTTTAAGCAGGAACTTGAGTGTATGGATCCCGAATATGCCATTTTTGCAAAATTGAAATTTTAGCATTTTTTATCATTTCAAGACCCACGTATGTCCTTAAATGAAGCTGGAGAGAGAGAGAGAGCTAAGAATTTATGGGTATCTAAAAAGTTAAGTATAGTGCACAACCACTGTGCTGCTTTGAGGACAAAGCCAGCTAAGCATAGCTACAAGAATTATCTCAATTAATGTTGTGTTGTTAATTGTATTAGCTTGTCTCATCAATGACGAACAAAATTATTGCATTAATACACTGTAATGACCATGTTTCATGCACAACAGGCACAACTCGGTTTTTGAACTCAAGCACTGCACCTAAATAAACAAACTTCAGTAACAAGCCAACGTCCTCAATGAAAAATTCTTGTGGCATGCACAATGCGTGCACGCCTTTTGGACTGACTTGTTTGGTGTTTTGTTCCACTGCCTAGCACAAATCAATACCGAAACGAACTAGCCCCGCAACAAGTACTTTCGTGCTTGTGACAATTCTTATGCTTTTTTGTTTCAGATTTCAAAAGGCAGCATTAAGCAACATGTTTCAAATATCAATAGACCTTTGGGTAAGCTCCTATTTTATTGTGCAGAATACGTTAACATAATTTGTGTGGCAATCTCTTTTCTTTCAGTTGCAATTATTTGAAAGAGTACTAAATAATGAACAAATTTATATTTGAATACAGTGAAATCTAACTAAAGCCTGGAAACATTAAGGGATGAGGGCTGTGGGAGGGGGAGGGGGGGTCAAATACAACTGCCGCTTTAAAATCTGCGCAGCAAGGCTTCCTCTACCGCAACCGGGTCTTGGCTACATGGTGCAAAAGCAGCTGTTGACATACAGCTACCATGAATTCAGAACAGCTGTCCTCTTTTTTCCTCAGATCTAGCCTGTGACCATGTGACACAGAATTCTAAAACCAGAACACATGGCACAAAAAACAAGCCAGTAGCATTAGAGGCAAGGTATATGAAAGCACAAAAAAATAAAGTGCATCATTCCCACACCTAGACTGAGTCACAAAGAGCCAGCATGAGCAAGCTATGGGGCCGAGCGAATCACATGACAAACGCCTCTCATATATCACCTGCACGACAATGCCAGCAGATGTTGAAAAAAAAAAAAAAGCAAGCTCGGCAAGAGGAAGGCCTTTCATCTATCACGAGGCAATATGAGCTTCAGACAGAAAGCATTCAAGACAAAAAGTGTGTTTTACAGCTCAGCCTCAGCACGTTCCTCAAAAAAAGTGCGCGCGCGCGTGTGTGTGTGTGTGGCGGGGGGGGGGGGGGGGGGGGGTGATTTCATCAAGCTTGCAATAAAACTAGAGCAGCAACACAGATGCGAAATTAATTTTTTATTTCTTTATCCCGCCACCAAAACAAATACAGTAACACAATTTTATATAACTATAAATTAATATAATTTTAAAATTTATTTAGAAGAAAAAATTCTTACTTGGCAGTTAGCAAAAACTGCCAGCTTCGAATTATGCAAGACTGATAAACAAGGAGAAAATTTCTGATTTATGGCAATCAGTGAAATCTCATCACCTAACCACCAGCTTGAAAAAAATAAGAAATAAACAGCAGGAGTAGCAGGACGAAAGGCCCTTCCTTCATGAAATCCTAGTTTCAGCAAAATTTATTTTAGCTTACTGCAATGCACAAGGAGGAACTACACGTGCACCATGAAGTTCACTTACCGGTGCGCAAGTGCATGCTCCGCGAGGAAGAAATACGTGAACAGCAACAATAAAAGATAGCATTGTCTTATCTAAACTCAGCAATGGAAAGCTTCAAGTATGGAACAAGTTATTCACAAGAAACAATGTACCGCAACATTTAGAACCAAAATGTTCCTCCGTTATAGAAGGTAGTGACAATTAATAAAAATAAGAATTCCAAGTTCGCTTGCAGCTGCAATCCAATGCCAAAAATCTTGAACCTCCGACCATAGCCACATGACTATGAATAATACAGTGAATGACGAAGGAATGAATACAGCCTTCCATTACACACTAGCTGTGCACTAGGAGGTATTTATCAAATGCTTTGTGGTGCAACTTATGGGGCCTGCATCTTTGCAAGTTGGAATGCAATTAACACGGCAGAGTGTGCAGACAAAACAGCTAAAAATAATAGATAAGCCTGCATTGTGGTAACGGAGAAAGTTATTAAGCCCCATGACTCAAGCACGAGGGCCTCCCCACAAGATAGTGAAGAGCAGGGTCCGCCGATTTTCACTGCCGCACACGTGCTCTCTGTGTCAACACACGATAAGAGTGACAACGCTGAGATAGACTCGATATGGCAATGTGACAGACCCTAGTGCCAGCAAGCAGCTGGGTAGCGAAAACTAATGTTTTTCCACCTCGAAGACCTCGTATAGGCTTCAATAATTGAAATTTCAAAAACAAGGCAGAACCATATCAAGATACAATCATGGGTACAGCATGTATAGCACTGCTTGTAATGCCCAAAGTATCTTTTTAAGTGCTCTTCTAGGAACTTGTTATTTTAATACTGGTGTTCCAGAGCACAGCCAGTACTAATGCAACGCTTACTCTTTTAGCAATGAAAAACCATATCCAATCTTCAGGAGTAAATGCTTGACTACTTTAGTTCACAGTGTAGACACTGGCCAGTTGCTGGAGTAGCATCAGTCCTGTGCATGCGCGTGCTTTGCCCGCCTCTTAAAAGGGGCAATAACTTTCCAAACCTCACAGCCGCTTGAAAATTATATATCTAAGCATATTTCTTCATGCACAGCAATATACCTGCTGGATGGTGACAATGACACACCACAAAAGTTAGCCTTAAACCGAAAAAGCATAGAATTTCAGTGATCATACTTCTAAATCAACGGCTGGTGCATTAAATATGATACAAGAGACCGATTTTCTGCACATGACAATACACGCGTGCGTGTTTTGTAGCTCTAAGACACTGAGAAATTTACAACGCAAGCTTTTACATGCACAATATGTAATTTTTCAGTCTTCGATTTATGTTTTACATTCTCACAAAACAAACCACCAACGGTGTAATGAAATATGTTCAGAACGCTATTCGGACGATTTCGTGACGTTACAACGTGAAAGCGTGGACACGAAACATTCCCCGTGGTTGCACTTGTGAGTGAAAAACCGGCCAAACGCGCGGCTTAAAACGGTAAGCACGCAAGCGGATGTGAAAGGGAATGGATGAGTTCATCCGGCCGACGTGAATTACCACGAGTACAGTACATGCTGAGACGTAGACAGGAAAGGGGTACAACCCGAACGGCAGCCGCAACGACTATATATTAAGTATACCGAAAACTCGCAGCAAAGCCCAACAGGTAAAACTGTGGAGGGATGGTTCGCCGAGGTAAAACGATCTGGTGCTCGCCGTTACCTGCTCGCGAAGACAACATCGACGTGCCACGTTCGTGCGCAGTCAGTTACTACAACGAGGCGTTAGCTTTATTTTTGCAAAAGCTATAAACCCTCCTTTCACTCCGTTTCTCGTCATAACCGGGAAACGACGCGCGAAGATATTGCACTATAAACTACTAACGCACGGAACAACTTGCGCTCATCGCTTAGCGGAAGTATACCGAGCCTCATGCTTAGCGCGTGTTCCGGCAGAAGCGGTTTACTACCCGTGTTAAGTTGAGTGCAAATATAAAAGCAAGCATGAAGATGCTACAACGAAAGCACCGCGCGCAGGCGTTGAGTAACCGCATGACGCCGCGAATCCATTGAAACGCACGCGCTCGTGATGGGATTGCATGAGTCATGGGCATACGCCAAACCGTCAACTCCGTTTCAAGAGAACTTCTCGAGCTCTTCCGTTAATGCATTGGTCAATGGGCGTGAAGTCGAGAAAAGCCTTGACCGACCGCCAAGGCAGCGCGTGAAGACAGAAGCTTTACCTCGGAAGGTCGCCGAGGCAGCAAAAAACACGGGTGGACAATTTACCTGAACATGACGGGCCCGTTCACGGCTCCAATGCGGTCCGTGCAGACATTTACCGCAGCGGAATACGAAGCGCAAACCGAAAGAACGAGAAAAACTGGTGAGAACTCGCGCAAATTCATCGTTGCATATGTCTTGAACAATGTCAAGCTGTTCAAACAGACCACTACAGGCACAACCAGCAAAACTGCGAGTCGTCCGCACACATCTCCGGCACTGCACAAACCTGCAAACTACTAACTGCGCCCTGTGCCTCTCTGTTTTACTTACTTGTTTTTTATTTTTGCTTTATGTGTAAAGTTGTGGGCCGTACGCCACCTACATGTCAGATGCGCATGTTGACCATTGCCACTTTGCACTTCAATTTTTTCTAAAAACTTTATCAACATAGTAGCGTTTTTGTTCATAACTGCATTAATAAAGCATTGCCATAAGTTTCTTAGTAGGTTAGCAAAAAAAAAAATGAACGCGCGAGACAGTTTTGATCAAAAAGTCAAACTAATCCAAGCCAAAAAAAAATTTTTACTTTTGAATTGATTTGAGTTTGTTTATCCTTTTAAATTTTAGGAACAAACACTAAAAAAAACGATCACGTGCTAAGCTTGTGGCCAATGACGTTACGAGCATTACGAGGTTGAAGAGTTGCTCAATGGCGGTCCGAATTGAATTGCCAGATGTGGAGACCACGAAGTTGGTTGAAGTTTGGCGAATTGGCAGCTTCGAACGTTACTGCTAATATGGCGTCTAGATCAGTAGTGCTAAAAAGAATCTATCGGCGGCCGTGCATGTTGGTGTTCTTGTGTTTTCGTCTAGTCTACGAGCGCCATGGCTACGAAGAAGCTGGGCAACCAGCACATTCAGGTTGTTCTACGGCGGCGGCAAGTTTACGGTCGTTTCTGTTGTGCGATGCGTTTAGTTACCTTGTGAGTGAATCGTGTCGCGGAAGTGCTTTTTTTTATATTTTTCTGCACACATGGTGAGCTGACGGTAACACATCTGCTTAAGCCCCCGTGCTGCGAATATAGTACTCAACCTTGTGTACACAAGTTTTACTACCCTCTGTACAGATGAATGTCTCTTTGGCTGGAGCATGTAATTTGCTGCCGTTATGCTGCCTTGATTTCAGTACGTGTTTTTACTGTTTTTACGCATTGTATACAAGTTCACCAGAATAAACGTGTTAATGGACCATGCAGTCCCGCAGTCCTTCGCTATGCGTTTAGAGGCATGCATTGTTCTCAAGAGAAAGGATAAGTTGCATGACGGTAGTTTTTGTGCAAGAGGATTTCATACATAATGAGAGGCTTAGCACCTATCCCAATCGACTGAGCATAATATAGTAGGATACAACTCGCGAAACAGCAGCAAAAGCCCCTCAAAGCAGGCCACACATCCAATGATGGCCTGTCATCACGAGATAACAGATTACTACAATGTAGCGACCATAGGTTGACGCCATTGGTTGCAGGGCCCCTATTGAAGGGCATGCTAGCCACTTGGCTTTTAAGTTGTATCTAACCATTCGTGTTGGATGTATCTGACTGAGCTTGACATCTACAGAAGAGAATACATGTGTACATCTGGGCATGCCTTCTGGATATAGCATACACAATTCGTAAACATGCCACTGATATTTAGTTTCGTGGCAAGATTTTATTTCTTGGTACAGGAGTTGTAATGGAAGTCTGGGGCTGAGTTACGGAACTATCAATCTTATTGGTCGACATGCCTGCTAGCTGCGATGCCGACCAATACAGTCAAGACCACTTACGATCCAGACAGTCACACAGATTTCATTCATTATATCCGATGTTCGTAGTAAATGGACTTCACATAAGACAAAACCACCAAGCCTGCCAAATGTGGTGTTTATTTCATATAAAACTGTGTTATGCACGCATGTCTACTTGTGCAAAGCAGAGCCTACTGTGGCTCTTCTCAAGGCTCACTAGGGTGGCCATGTTCTCCTTGCAGAGACCTTTGCTGCCAACTATCAACTTCATTTAGGGATGCGATATAACTAATTGTGGTTGAAGTGTCCTTGGCAGCAGATGGCCGTTCACATAAATCAGATTCCTGGCAGTAGGAGAATATGCGTACATCGTGTTCAACAACTTCGTCACAGCATGTAGCTCTGCGATTTTTGTGATCTGCAGGAATGTAGCTATCACAGAAATCTGGCCAGCTGTGCATTAACAACGCATTGCCACAAATCTACATGTGTCCGATCACGTTTTCGAGCTTCATCGTTCCCAGCTCATGCAGTGAAGAAAGCGCAGTGCAGCGCTTCTGCAACACAGTGTATCAGCTACTTTATCTGCACAAAAGATAAGCCAACAGAACAGCAAGGCCTTAAAACTTCTCAAATCGCTGCTGTTAGTTGATCGGCGACAATGGGCAGCAGCTTCGCGTTCAACACTGCAGTCTTGCGCACATTGCGCTTCCGCTTGGGATACTTTGCTTAGCCGGCAAACACGCAGGCAATGATTGCCCTCGTAGGCCAACAGTGCGAGCTTGACAGGCGGTTACTTACTGTTTCAATGCCACCTTTTTATTGGATTTTTCAGTCGACATGTTCTTTCCAGGGCAGTGCCGCGAGAGTTGCGAGACTCCCTTCGCTGCGCGCTTGCAGGAAGTGTGACCTCTTCAACTTCAGGAGGAACTGCAGTTTACCGCGCTTCCTCGTTCGCTGCAAGCATGTGGCCAAAGTTGTTCGTCTTATCCGAGATGAGTTGCCACTGCCCTCCGCTGTGCTATTGCCCACCTGTCTGATTTTATATCCCTTCCTTTTTTCTTTATATCGTGCAGCAAACGACATTTTTGCTTACATAGTGCTGCAACTACGCCCTGTACCACGTGCATTGTATTATGTCAGCCGCTTACTTTTTGCATCTCACGTATAAAACCCTGACATTGTCGTCCATATGTATATATCTTGTACAATGCTTGTCATTGAGCGTCTTTTGTTTATTTTTCTTGAATTGCTGCTGAACTGTACCCAAGGGGGCCGGGCTTCGTCAAGCTGCGCATGTGCAGCTTTTTTCCATTGCCCCCTTTCTTCCTCTCGGAGAAAAATAAATTTGACTTTGACTTTGACTCCTGCATATTTTGACGGTAGCACTGCACCCGTTCATAATAAGCGAGCGTTCATTATATCTACGGCCATTAAAAGTGGGCTCTTCTGTATATAGAAGCACGGCTTTGTAACCGTTATGTGTGCATGATTATGATAGTTCCATTTGAACTTAACATTGGCAAAATTTTCCTGCAAAATTTTCTATGTGAGCTTGCACTAAAATAGTGAAAGAAAGCACTTTACAATTTATTTTTTGCACTGCAGTATTAAGCAGTGTATGGCACTACATACATATGGCTTTAAAGAAAATTAAGTATTGGTTGCAACAAATAGGTTGCACTTTGCACAGCATGCACTGTCCTATTGTACTTTGCTGCAAATGTCATGGCTTTGTAGACAGAATCTGCTTTATTACTCTCTAACGAGTAAAGGAAAACTATTCCTTTGCTAAATTATGTATGCAGTTTTGCACTGGCTTAATTCTTTTGTCTGCTGCACTCATCAAGTTAGTGGCTATGTGTGTTCAGCTGCAGAGGTCACGGATACACATTCCGGCTGCAACAGCCATGTATCAAAGCAGGCAAAATGAAAAAATGATGATGCGCTCTGCGATGCTGGTACACATTAAAGAACCCCAGGTGGTCAAAAATCATCCAGAGCCATTCATTGTGCTGCCTCCCGTCATGTGCAGCTTTGGGAGGCAATTACCTTTTGTAGGGCAGTGGGACATGTGTTGACCCATATGCTTGAAATGCCAGCATATGGACAATGGTGCACGTAAATACCATATTTTGCCTGCACAATACCAACAAAGCACTCAGCATGTTTTTTTGATAATAGCTAGGCTTCCTACATGTTTTGTTTTTACTAGGGCAGGAAGGAAAAGAACTTTAATGGAATAGGAGATGTTTTTACTAGGGGTGTGCGAATATTAGCATTTCGAATACGAATCGAATCCAACTATGGAAAAGATATGCTTTTGAATATTGAATCGTATATCTGTTCAGTATGAAAAAAGTTAACATAAATGGGCAAATGTTGCTGTCCTTATTTGTCAAAAATAGTGTATGGTTTCACAAATGCAATGAACAAACCTAGACTGACTCAGCAATATGCAAAAAAAGACGTGCTGAAATGCCTACTATATACTTAGATAACATAACAGTATGCAGCCTGAAGTGTCTTGCAAAATGAGTAGCAAAATAAAATCTATGAACACACTCGCATTATCCGAAGGTCCAACCATTGATGCCCCCTTCCCCACCCTTAAAAAAAAAAAAAAAGCTGTCAAAAATTTCAAAATGTACTGAAGCCTTGCGAGGAGGACCCATCGCACGAACATTGAAAAGCCTGTGAAGATTTATTATAGTTGTTTCTGAGGAAGGGAAATGGCGCAGTAACTATCACTTCTTGATGGACACCTTAATTGCACCATGAGGGGACAAAGGTGAAAGAAGAAAGACGTGCCATAGTGGACGGCTCCAGAATAATTTTGACCACCTGGGGATCTTTTAACGTGCACTGACATCGTACAGCACATGGGCGCCTTGTGTGTTTCGCCTCCATCAAAACATGGCCGCCGCGCAGTCAGTAGTCTCCTTCATCTTCATCGTTTTCCTCACGGCGCTCTTCCTAGTCTTTTGAAACCTTTATACCTGACTTAAGACAATCTCGGCACTGCAATTGCACAACTGTTCTCTCAAAAGGCGCCCGTGTGTTGTGCAATATGTCAGTGCACATCCTTAGGTAGTCGAAACTATTCCGTAGCCCTCCATTACGGCACCTTTTTTCCGCATTCACTCCATCTTGCTCCCTTCCCTCAAGGCATAGTTGAGGTGTCCACCGAGAAATGAGACAGTTACTGCGCTTTTCATTCCTCGACGACCAAGTCTCTTTTTTTTTTGGTTGCTCTCACTGTATCCACTTTTGCAATGTCATTATTACAAGTGACACTAAACTTGTGCGTAGTTGGCATAGCTTCAGAGATAACATGAACGGACACTCAGAATAGCTGGCAAACAACATTTTTTGAAACTTGCTTAAGCAAGAGCTCGTGCATGAAGCAATTCCTAAAGGAAAGCCGTTGCCCCCACCCCCAAGGCGCTGGAAGCCAGCCACTCTGTGGAAGGCGCCTGAAAATGACGGCGTTTGCTAGTCCGGCAACGCAGCCCCATTGGGCTCCTCCCGGCACGATGGCTACTGCTCGGCTACCGAACTGGATTACCTTGGTTCGAACCTGACAGCAGCAGCAGTGTTTCGATGGAGGCAGAAGGTGCCCATGTGCTTTCACTCTTTCCATTCAACGGGAGAGGGGGCTGTACCCCCTAAATGGCTAATACAGCTTTTGCTGTAAAACATATCGCTGAACCGAGTATCAAGTCATGGGTGGTAAAAATTACTTCCGTTGACCTCGCTGGGGCTGCTCCCGAAAACGTCCGTTCTCAAAGAGAGTGTAATGTTGCACTTTGTTTTGCCATTTAGTTCAGAATTCAAGTGACTGTGCTCTTCTTAGCACATTTGCTTGCCATCATTAGACCAAATCAGCCAAGCAGTTCCCATAACCAATTCAGTCACCACTGTGATGCAATATGAACTATGCTCATATGTTGTCTTCTGGTTTTCAAATTATATACTAGGATTTAAATAGCAAATTTGAGCTGCTTTGGGTTTTGATTCACATACCAAAGAAAAGCAACCATCAGATAATGTGTATAGAACATGCTCTTGCTTAGCGCATGCTATGGCACAATTTAGGCACAAGCACACTATTCTCCAGAAAATTTTTAATGCATATGTACAAAAGAAAAGCCAAATAAACCTGATTAGCTTCAAGTGTCTTCTTGTCTAACAGTGGCTTTTGTGCAGTTACACCAGCGAACTCTTTCGCTCAAAGAAAAAGCACTATAAAAACTAATACTCATGCTTAGGATAAATGCAGCTTCCTTTAACAAATCGGCACTATTACAAGTGAAATAAATCTACAATGCAAAACAGGGTGCAGATACATTTCCCACTGCGACTTGTTGACTTGTTCTTGGAGTGAAATAGCTTGAGAAAGAATCGAGTCTATTGGAATTTACTACTATTCCAAAATAAAGTGGATTGCACAAAATCTTACCTAAAAAGAAGGGAACTAAACTTTTTTCCCTTGAGGAGCACTCCTGCTTTACCTTGGAGCCACACTATAGCACATGAAAATAAATAAAATGTAGCTTCTTTCTACCAGAGTGCCAAACCTATCATACAAGTGGTACAAGGAGACCATGAATGCAAACAATGAGAAATGCAAAGACCAGCGGCGCATCCATGAAAATCAATGTGCGCGCCAAGGAAGAAGATGAGGAAAAGGCATATGCCCCGAGATAATGAAGGGCCTTCCTTCAGCGGGCACTGAAAGGGAGCGGCACCCCAATGCTTTGTTTAGCTTTGTTCGTCTCATTACTCGTCATGACTACCGATACCAATGCAAAGAGAATTACACACAATGGGTTGTACAACAGCCAGATTCGCAATGTTCACACGAATAAAAAGGTGTGCGACGACATCAAATTACTGACTGGTCAGCAAGCACCGCTCAGTGAACAGAATTCACGCGAGACCAAGTCACCTGAGTGGTTGGAGTTGGTTGTACCACAATATCCTACTTATTTTACGCTGTTGCAAAGTTCTGCATGATTAATGTACATGTACACACTAAGCGGGAAGTGACAAGAGAACACAAACAGTATGCAGTCACATGGTGAGGAGAAGCATCCCCATGATCTAGTAATACAGGTTTTTTTTTTCCTTTTATGGTTTTTATATAGGTTCTTATATGACATTCAATGTATGTATATATGTACAAAGGTGTCGAAGTGCTGGGCTGCTAACAGTTACTTAGAGAGGAAAGCTGGCAGGCTTTTAGAGAGTGTGTGTGTGTGTGTGTGTGTGCAGTGTCCAAACACCTCTCATTAAGGAGTCTCTAGCGACATTCTGCGAGTGATACAAGCACAGCATAGTGGCCTGAATGCCTCAACAGAAAAGCTGACTGCACAGAGCTCGTGCGGTGGAACACAGCAAGAAATAAAAGGGCTTAACTAAAATATGGTGCCGATAGATGAGAAAGAATTCCCCGAGAATATTCCAAGGAAAGAACAAAGACAACTTGAGTTGTGCCACATGCAAAGGAAAGCAGAAATACAGAAAAGGACACGGCACACAGGAGGCGGACACACCTCCGTTTCTGACACAAGGGACAAGAGAGCGCCACTTGCCAGCTTCAGGAGACACACACACACACACGTGGACAGGAATCTGGAACCCCACAAAACAGTACTCTCGAACACCACTTAGCCAAGGAACAAGCCCTCGCCAGAAGAATGGAAATGATGAACACCATGGGACTGCCCCACACAACAGTGATGGCCACACTTTTCGCAATCTCGCTACTGACACAGTTCACTCCCACTGCACACCCGTACCTAATGCTCGCCATTGTGCTTGCGCTCCTGGGCGAACACAGCGAGCACAATTACCACTCCCACTCACTCGCAACAAGAACAAACTAGACAACGCTTCACACAGCAGCCGACACAAGAGGCGCAGCAGGGGCGGGAGGCTTTGTGATTGTGGTAACAGTTGCGCCACCATCTTCAACCTCCGCTGCAGCAGCGGCCGGTGACGATGAGACGGCCATTTCTTGGGACGATTCGGGCGACAGCTCCTCACCTCCACTACCACTACCTTCGGCCCCGTCTTGCTGGCTGCTGCCATTAGATCGGCCCGTGGCCTTAGCCGTGTCGGGCCGACTGCACTGCGGGCAGTAGTAGTCCTCACTGTCCTTCACTTCATTCATGCTAAGACCCACACAGAGCAGGTGGAACCACTGTTCACAGCCTCCGTCACACTGCACCCAGTTGACTGCCTCACCTGCAAAGAACAAGGGCTGCAATGAATCCTTTCACCATAACAAAACTGCTGCTAAATCTGGAGAAACAAAGGTTATGAAAGCGCCAACTTCATAAAAACAAGGCAGGCAAATTCTTCTGCTCCAAACAGAACAACAAATTTAAGATTATAATAGCATTAAGTCTTATGTAACTAACGAACATACAACAAAAACTAGTGTTGCACAAGTTGTGACGCATCTGCAAAGCCACATATTTTTTTGTGTGCATATGTTGGCCATTCATGTGCACTCTGTAAGTTAACAAATAGATACAATGCAGAAGCACAGATGTTTGGGCCAGTTGGCGTCAATCAATGTTAGAAAAATTTGCAGTGCGAAATAATGAGGACGCAAGACACGATACATACACCCTCTCGCAGCAGTGCTCCTCCTGTCCTGTTTGTACCCTCTCTGCGTCTACATTCATTTGATGATGCAAACTATTCTAGGTTCAAGTAGCTGGCCACCATATAATGACCTTGCATATTTCCCCATTCAAAACCATTGCTCAAAATGAGCGTTCAAAGCAATCTGCTCCTCTGGCCCAGCATTACAGGAGATTTTATTCACACACACAGACTAATTAAAAGGTAAAATACGGTTGACGACAGAAAATTTGGACCCCTGATTTTTTGGACGTGCTCGATGATTCAGACTTTTCCGTGGCACCACAACATGGCTCAGAGAGAAATGTATAAGAGCGCCTGAAGTTTCCAACGCACCGCAACTGACTGCTTGATTTTTTAGAACTTGTTTTCACTCACTGCCAATGCCCAAGCCGCCATACAATTTGTAGAGTGGAACCTCATTAATTCAAACTGCGACGGAGATCGAAAGCCTGATCATACAAAATGAAATTACCCAAGCTAAAACGGAGCCCCTTGAATGGCAGGGTTGATATTTTCCGCAAGTTGGCACATTGTGCCCGCGTGGTTTCGAATTCATACCGTTCTTGGACATTGTCCACCACATAAACTTGAACAGTAGTCACAACTCACGAAAATCATCTGTGTCGAGTGTTTGCTCCCAAATACGGGAATAGGTAGCAGCAAAGTGCATGGGAGAGATGTATGGCTTTACGAGGCGACAAGCGCAGAAGAAAACGGTGATGCATTCCAAAGCGAGCAAGTTAAAGTGAAGCAAAGCGAGAAGTTATTTATTGGTGCCGTGCTGATGCAGGTGCTTCCGGCTTTTTTGATAGAGTAGCCTTCAATTATCTCGCATTCTCTTCTGTGCTTGGCTCTCTTTAGGAACATCGTATTCCTGTAGAGTGGCTACTTCATCAAGAGAGCCGGAAGCACCTGCATCAGCTCGGTGTCGTTATGAATGGCCATCCATCAAAATGTAGTCAGTGACTTTTTCCGGTGAAATTTTATTTTTCGGACCATTTCGCGGTAACTAGAGAGTCTGAAAAATCGGATGTTGACTGTAGGCAAGTGCTAAACTCAACTGTGCTGTAAACAAAATCCCCATTCCCGTGTGAAATCACAAACAAAATGAAGCATCACTAGGCATGGAATGGGAACTCCACATAAGCTCTAGCCTCTCAGTAATGCCCAGTGCCATCTGCACTTTCTCTCCCCTCTTTACCCCCCTCCTTCCCATCCCCCCACAGTAGTTCAGGTGTCCACCCATAGCGAGGCAGCTACAGTGCCTTTCCTTTTTTTTTTTTCCACAACCTCCACCTCCTCTGCCCAAGGTCCTGTCACAGTAAGGCAAGACACTCAAGCCATTCCCAGAAAGTACGGTTAAGCACATGGGTATGCCTCTAACCCGACTCCACCGCGAGCAATTTCTGCTCTCAAGCAAGCCCACAAAAACGTCCTTAGCACAAACATTTAGCAAAGGATGGTCCCACCTTGAGGCTGTACACAGTCTGGTGCAGAGCAGACCTCGTCAGCCACTTCTGCTTCCTCGGCCGAGGGCGACGAAGCGCCCTGTGCACGGTGGGCCACTCGCCGACGCTTCACCACTTTCTCACCGTTGGCAGTGCTGCCAGAACCAGACTCCTCCCGACGCAACTTCTTGACAGGCCGCACCTGTGTAATTGACCGGGTGTGATGCCCTTGTCTCGTGAGGTGCGCACACAGCTAAGCTGGCACTGCTCCATGCACAACATTTTTCGCCTTAGCAAATGTGCATCACAGCTGATGGAAACTGCCTCTTCTTCGTTCACTAGCAGTCACCCTCAACACCTCCAAACTGCACTAAACCACTTGCTGAGCACTGAACATCTACACTGACTGACAACGGCTAGCATGAAGCCTGATTAAATCCATTTTGTTGATCAGCGCTCTACATTTTAGTGAACAAACAAGGGTTGCCCGATGGATTTTTATGCCCTAAAGCAATGCTGCCGGCAGCGGGACACAATGCAATGGAGGCCTGTGAATTGATTTCGGACAGCTGTGGTTATTACAGCGCACCGGAAAAATCTGCACAGGCGCTTCTGCATTTCACCCCATGGTCAACGACACAAACTCAAGCGCAGCAGTCGAACAGAAGGAATAATGACAGACACCAAACACACTAGACAAAGGTTATTCCCCCTTAGAGCTCTCACTCAATTCAACCTCAACACACCACCCTCTGGATTTATTTCAGTGGGTTCTACTCATCACGCAGCTGCTACGCAGTCTGGTGCTTGTCCCCAGTTCAATGGTTCCACGACCAAACTTTCCTGCTCTAAAGATTAAGACGTGGGGAAGTTGGCTCCACTAATGAATTATTTGCAACTTGCTGTAAAAAACTTTCCATGTTCTTTATTGCATGCACACTTATGGGACGCAAATATGCTTCACCTTCCCACCACAGAGAGCCATTCTCCACTTCAAAGCACAGTATGGCTAGTTGAACAACATAAAGTGGAACAATGTAAAAAATTGTCAGGGTTTTAACTTAGCTAAGCCGATTATAGTGTGAAAACACTGATTTTTTGGTACAATTCGACCAAAGTCAAATTTTGGAGGTCGCCAAGGCCAATTTTCAGAAATGACCCGGGCCTAATTTGGAAGTCACCATCATGTTTGGGCACAGTCAATTATGACTGGTCATCGATTCTGGCACAAATCAGCTGAGGTCAAATTTCGGGGTTGGCCGGGCCAAATTTGGAGGTATCTATTTGTCACGCTTTTTTTTTAAACTTCACATAATGTAAAAACCGGACTACAGGTTGGACCGGAATATAGGTCGACCCCCTAACTAACCAATTCTAAAAATGAAAAAAATCTTTTTCAATGGAAAAAGTTCCGAAATACACCCTTACCTTGAAACAAACACGACTCAACAGGTTGCACAATGCTGACAGTATTTATTTTCACATCAATGCTGCTCGTATGTACACCCGGCCAATTTTTTAAGTGTCGCGCGCCCATCAACCCGCGTGTTTGTTTCTGGCACACAGAAGTACGGCGCCGTAGAGCAAAGCCCTTCCGCTTCATGAATCACCGCACCCACGATGGCGAGCCCTTGAATTGCGCCCTCGTGAGTCTAGAGGCACGCGCGATCATTCCGCAGTCGCAGCGATCTTTCACACAGCGCAACCTTTCCTTTCAATTCTGGATACGCTGCAGTCCGCCCACAAAATGATGTTTTCTTCTGGTTGCAGCAAGTTGTAATACGCAGCTTCTGCCTCCGCCAGTACTGAATTCTCTTTTCGGATACTCCAAATTCCCGCCTTGCCGCCAGGTTGCTATGAGCTTTCGCGTACTCAATCGCATTTTTCTTGAAGGCGATGGTGAACTGCCGTCGGCTTCCGCTCATTTAGAAACAAAATGCGAAAAAGCAGCCTTTTAACAAAATAGGTTTGCAACGACGGAAACGCAAAATGGCGGTGCGACTACATTGCCACGCCGCGCTGTTGCTGATGGCGATGGTGATGAAGGCTGATGACTTCAGCCACCCATTGTTGCAAGACTTCCGTAGTTTTTCCGCCAATGACCAGTATATAAGACGGGGGTAGACTTTTCGCCATGGTTTTTTTTGAAAAAAAGTTCGACCTATATTCCGGTTTTTACGGTAGCATCTCTGTTGCTAGGTGTCGGCACAAGATCGGATGGACAAGATTGTCGGTCGGTGTTGGCGAGCATACGAGTGCTCATGCACTAAAAGCAGAGCTCAGTACTCACACAAGTCCAGCCGCAGTGTTTATTCACAATCTCAAGAAGGCTGCTGCAGAGAAATAACTGCACCAGAAGCAGCAGAGGATGAGGCTGTTTCCGCACTAAGCAAGTGCCTAGCTATGCACAAAACGAACTGCTGCTATGCAACAGCTTGCTTGACCCGCTCGCTGAGCTTTCAAAGGAGGGAACAACAACCGCCAAATGAAAACACAAACCTTGCGCTCAGGCTGCCGCCCCGCATCGGCAGCCCCCCCTCGAGCAACCTTCTTGACGCCACCAGGCGCTTTGGTTGACGAGTCAGCTGCGCCCGGGGAGCCCTGGCTGGCTGTCGCCGTGGACGGAGTGCCAGCGTCTTCCTTGGTTGGTGTTCGTTTCTGCAGCTTTGGCTTGGGGCGTGGCTGTGGAACACACAACAGCATGAAAATGAAACCACACAGTGATAAGACAAGCATACAGTCGCCGACCAATTTTTCGGACTCGAAGGGACCCGAAAAATGGTCGGAATAATCGAACAGTCCTAAAAATCTGTGAAGTACAAAAAAATCACTTTATTAAGATGAAATCGGCTTAAAAATGTCACTGATTTTACCTTGCGGAAATTTCTCTTGCTGGCGATGATTTGCGCCTGTATTTGTGCCAAAGTTGTGCTTTCACTGTACAAGCTAGACAGAAAGCCCGCATTTAGTTGTAATACTTCCCACGCTTCTTTGACAAACCCGGCGGGGCCATGTTGTCCACAACCCGAGTGTGCACCACACCGCTCGGTAAACACACACAAAGATAACGCACTTTTCTTTCAAAGCGGCGGTACCGCTGGACGCAATCACAAAACGGCGAACGGGTGTAACTTCGTGAAGACTGAGCGCCACTTGGTCGACGCGGTCAGAGAAACCCAAGTGACGAAATGGCGAACGTATGGGACCCGCCGCGGTGGCTCAGTAGTTAAGGCGCTCGGCTACTGATCTGTAGTACTCGGGTCGGAACCCGACCGCGGTGGCCGTGTTTCGATGGAGGCAAAACGCAAAGGTGCCCGTGTGCTGTGCGATGTCAGTGCACGTTAAAGATCCCCAGCTGGTCGAAATTATCCCAGAGCCGTCCATTACGGCACCTCTTTCTTCCTTTCTTCTCTCAGTCCCTCCTTTATCCATTCCCGCCGAGATGTCAGATAGCTCCTGCACAATTTCCTTCCCCCGACAACCAATTTTCAACGTACGGGACAAGCGATAACTGCCCGGGACAACGTCGGCGACAAAAGCAAGTTGATGGCGATGAGAATCTGGCTGCCACCTCAAAGTGTCAGAGATCGCAGGGACCTCTACTGGCAGCACTGAGGTACCGAAAGTGTGTCAAGCCAAGCCAACTGCAGCGTAAATTCACCTCAATTCAAGATGGCGCCTTTTGCACTGGCGAAAATGCCGATAAGATGGGCGATTTTGGCCTGCAGGCGACTGAAATTAGTCCAAAAAATCAAACTTTCGGACTCTGGAAGTTCGAAATATCCATTGCGAATATGTATGCGCTTCTATGGGGTGACTGACGGTGCCTCATCGAGGTCCAAAATGTCCTACAAGTCCGAATTATTGGAGTCCAAATTACCCGTCTGCTACTGTAGTTGTTGCTGCTAGAGAACAGTGCTAAGGCAAAGGCACAGGGCAAAGCAGTGTTAGTCCAATACATTTAGGAGAATCCTCTAAAGTGGAGTAGATCTGAAATAAGGGAGTAATTGCTCATTTGCATTCACCACATATGGCTGTGCTTGGGTGGATCATCACCTGCTCAATGCTGCAAAACTTTTCCAGTGCCCTTCCTATAATTGCCCAAGCAATTTTGGGCTCTGAGAAAATTTCTAAGTGGCATATCTCAGCAATCTATAGCTGAAAGAACTATAATTCTTTTTTTAGCATGTAGCTACGTGATCTGAGCATGTAATTTGGGAGCCGATTTTTCAATTAAGGCTCAGAAATTTTTTTAATGATCTAGTTCTTAATTGCATGTTAGTCAGTTTGTTGCATGTATTTTTTTGTGCTGTGAAATCACTAATGATGATAAAATTAGAAAACTGCCTCCAACATTGCATTCCATTTTCTTTCTGAAGTCTAACAATGTGCTATTTTTGAGCTTTTATATTTTACTTTCCTCTCTATTGTTTTGGTGAACAATGGGTGCTAATTAATTACATCTCGAGAACTAATTAACCTATCAGAAATCACATTTTTGAAATCAGCATGAGGAGCTGATGAAGGGTATGCAATTTCATTAAGTTTGGTGGAAAAATAAAAAAAATTTTCCAGAAGCAGTCTTCCCCACTTGGGAGATGCAGATCAAAAAACGTTGCGTTTTTCGAAAATCGATTTTTTGTTTTCATTTGTTTTCTCAAGCTTATTATCTCTACTTTTCTGACAATAAAAATTAAGGCTGAATTTAAGCTGGAAATGGGTTAAAATTGCGTTTAAAGAGCACAAGGTGGGCGTTAAAAGTGTGCCGTCTTCGAGCGTCTCGCGGCTGACAACGCGCGGCCGCTCGCCATTGCTGATCGCATGAGGAGATCGGCCAGGCCTTTCTCCCAGTAACCATGCTTACCCGGGCTGCTACGGCGCAAGAAATAAGAAAGAAAGCCTGCGTTTGCTGCATTTTTCGAGCGTTGCGACTGGTTTTTAAATCATGTGGTACGAATCCGAGATCGCCACTGGCCACTGTGCACTTGCATGTGGCGAAGCCTACTTGCTGAGTCCATGTCTCCTCGAGCCTCGCTGCTGAAACACGGTCATTCCACATTTTTATCTTCGTTATGGAGGCAAAACGCTAAGGCACCCGTGTGCTGTGCAATGTCAGTGCACGTTAAAGATCCCCAGGTGGTCGAAATTATTCCGGAGCACTCCACTACGGAACCGCTCTCTTCCTTTCTTCTTTCACTCCCACCTTTATCCCCTCCCTTACCGCGCCGTTCAGGTGCCGACATGTGAGACAGATACTGCGCCATTTCCTTTCTCCAAAAACCAATTATTATTATTATCTTCGTTATGGATGAAGAAAGCCATAGTAGGCGGAATCATCGGTCAGTGAAGTATCGCTCTAGGCACAAATGTAGAGGGCGCCGGTGCAAATCGAAGCCGAAGACTCACCCAACAGCAAGTGCAGCGACAACCGCGAGGCTTAGCGACAGCGACGCCAATTCCTCCGGCGAGTTCGACGCGGCATTGGAGTACGTCAGTGCCTCTCAAAAAAAGATCGGACTTTTTCGACACCGAAGAAAGTGCGCGAGATGGTGAGTTGTGTGTGATCACTGATCTAACTGCGTTGAATTTGTCCAACGTGTCGCCATTCGGAAATGTGCATACGGGAACCGGCCGACAAGCGCATAGGACTTGCATCATTTCTAGAACTACGCTGTGAGAATAGTGTGTGCCCCAAAAGCATTCTTTCAGCAACGTACACATCACGGCATGTTTCTCCGGGCGGGGAGGCTAGCCCGAGTGCTGCAGGCTGCGGACTGCGCGCAACCAGAGCCTACGACAGCGGGAGTGCTCGCAATAGCTTCGCTGTCAATATGAAAGCTGTTGTGGCCACGCGCTCTGTAGGAATTGGCTACGAGCAGTTGGCCAGATTTTGTGCAGTTGTTGGCTTGCAAAAGCCGATGCATCACAAATCCTTTGCTGCCATCAACTGGAAAGTTCAAGACGCGGCAATCAATGCTATCACCAAAAATCTTGTGCGAGCCAGGCAATTCACAGCGAGTGAAGCGGGCAGGGATGAAATTGCCCTCATGTACGATGGTACGTGGCACAAACAAGGTCAGAAGAGCCACACAATGGCATTGCAACTGTTGTGTCCCTTGACACTGGACTTAGTTTGGACTTTGAAGTCCTGTCCAACTTTTGCCTAGCCTGCAGTCGGCATAAGGCCCTGCCAGATGAAGAAGAAATCTGGCAAGCACTTCGTGGCCCAGTGTGTGAGCAAAATGTTCAATGTTCATCTCACGCAAGGGAAGCGGAAGCTGCCGGACAGATATGGCCTTTGCCAGATCTGGCTCCTTTGAGCCAGTCCTGCGACACACCATTGCGCTTCCAAGAAATTCCTGAGCGATGGAGACTCAAAAGCCTACACCGCAGTTGTAGAGGCAGAGGTCTATGGTGGTGCTGTAGATATTGAAAAGGAGGACTGCACCAATCACGTGGCGAAGCGCCTGGGAACTGCTCTTCGCAAGCTAAAAGAGCCACTGCCAAGAGGGGAGAAACTAAAAGATACAGTGATCCAGAAGCTGCAAACCTATTACCAGGTTGCAATCACAAGCAACAGGGGCAGAGTAAAAGGAATACACCAGGCGATTTGGGCCTCGTATTTTCATTCCTGCTCCTTGGATGGTGCGAGCAGCCACAAGTGCTGCCCAGATGGCGCAGCATCCTTGTGCAAGCACAGGCGTGCTGAAGTCTTGGGTGAACCTGCACTGACCCACACACCCTTGCCCAGGAAGGCCCAAGGGAAAGCAACACTCCCTATTTATAAAAGGCTAACCAGTGAACAGCTACTGACTCGTTGTGTTCAAGGAAAAACAAAGAATGCGGCAGAGTCACTGAATAGCAAAATTTGGCTTCTCTGTCCGAAGGCTCGATTTGCCTCTAGGTTTGTCGTGGAGGTGGCCACTGCCTTGGCAGTTCTATGGTGCAATCGAGGACACTTCTGCTTTGAACGTGTAGTGGAAGAACGGGGTGTGCTTCCACCTCAAGGTCCGATTGTGTTTGGCACATCACGCGACAGCACACGTAAAAAAAAATGTCTGCCCAGCAGACTGCTGAATCAAGAGCACATCAGCGGATGCTGACAAAGAAGGCTCATGTCGAGGCTCGGAAGTGCCGCGAGGGAGAAACTTATGGTGCGGGCTCATTTTAGTGGCAGTGGCTGCTTAGAGGACAATTTTCCTCTTTTGTGTGCGAATCTGATCTCATTTCAAGCCTTTTTTTGTAAATAAACTTTCAAGTTAAACTTTAAAATTCTTTTTTTCTCAAAATGCAATTTTTGGAAACTTTTTGACTGTGCCCATCTTGTTTTTGGCACTTCTGGTGCTCGGATCTGGATGAAATTTTGCCCACATTTTCTTCAAGGTGTGGGGAGTGCAGTTATCTCATTTAAATTTCAATATTGCTCATATATATTATGCAAATTTCATGTAAACACTTACTGGTACATGGGTACTATAGACTTCCTGGGTTCCCATTTTTCTCGTGTATTAAGATCTTTTATATGCAACTCCTTCTTAGTTTTCAGCATTCTGCAATCCAAGTGGAGGAAAATGAACCATCAGTGGTCCGTAATTATAAAAATTTAATGAAGGAAAAGGGGGGGGGGGGGGGGTGCAAAAATACCTATATTTTATTTATTTATTTATTTCAGATACTCTCATGGCCCACAGGGCATTGTTGAGGGGAGCGGTACACACATTTAAATAAATTTGTTACAAAAAGAGAACGCATACAGTGAAAAAAAAAAATTAAACACCGGAAAATATAAATAATTAAAAAAACCCGGAACATGAAGTGAGTAAAAAATAACACAAATACCAAGAGGCACTAAATCACACAAAGGAAAGTGATGCAAATTGCAAAACACCACCATTAGTACAAATATTAACGCAGCAAAACTGGGGAAAAAAATATACAAGAATGCTCATGATTACGAGGAAAAAGAAATAGAACCAAAGCTATGGTAAGCAATAATGTGTTGATAACTTCCTCTTAAATTCATCAAAGTCATTAGATAGTGCAATATCCCGTGGTAGGTGGTTCCAGTCCAACGATGTTTTTGGAATGAATGCTTTCATGCAGGATTTTGTACGGCACTGTGGAACACAAAACTTTGCATGGATGATCTAAGCGGGATGAAACATATGTTGGCGGTGTGAGTAATGTATCTTTAAGGGTGGAATTCATGTGGTAAATTTTAAAAAACAGACATAGGCTTGATATTTTCCTGCGCAGTGAGAGGGGGGTTAGTGACAATGTGTTTTTCATTTCTGTGACGCTGGACAAACGATCATAGTTACGGAAGATGAAACGTGCTGCTCTGTTCTGTATGGCTTCGAGGGCGTCGATAAGAAAGTTAGTGAAAGGGTCCCATATTGTGTTAGCATATTCTAATTTGGAGCGGACAAGCTATTTGTACAGAAGTAGTTTAACAGGTGTCGGGGCTAAGGAAAAATTTCGTTTCAGATATCCAAGCACGCGGTTAGCGGACGCGATGATAGAAGTGATATGTGCTTTCCAAGTTAGGTTTGACGTTACAATGATGCCGGTGTTAGCAGGGAAAAACAAATACACTTCCGAGCCGTGCTGTGCCTGGTGGACTCGGGGATGGCACCAGCGGAAGCCGGAGCTTTCAGAGCGGGAACTCCCGCAACAGCTTCGCCGTGAACATCAAGGCGGCTGTGGCTGCGCGCGCGATGGCATAATATGGGACACAGTAGCTATCAACAAGTTCTCAAAGAGCTTTGTGCGCTGGTACCGGAAGAGCTTGTTGTGCTGGGAACCTCCCTTGACCAGAGAAGAACGAAGATGACGTCGGTCCGCCAAACAGCTGAAGCCCGAGCACATCGCCGTAACATGGCAGATGGAGCTTGTCTGACAGACTCCATTCGCGAAGATCGTGAGGACCCAATGTATGGGGCAGGAGAATTTTAATAAACATGGCTGTGTTTGAGACTCATTTTTGTATTTTGTCAAGAAATTTCACGTGTTTGCGTCATGTTTTTCAAGAATACAGATGTCTGAAACTTTCAAATGCATTTTTCTCCAATTGTACTTTTCAGCATATTTTACGTTTTGTGCAACAAATTTCAAGTACTTGCAGTAGTCAGATTTTGATGAAATTTTGCACACAGCCTCTTCAAAGTCTGTAGAATGTTGTTATAAAACATCTCAACATTTTTCGAAAAAAATTCAGAATGTTGACACATGGTGCCTAAATATACACTTTGGTGTTCTGAATTTTCTTTGCAATTATAAAATAAAACGCATAAATTTGAAGTAGATTTCAACATACTACTACATTACCAAAGCAACACAACGACCTATTGCAAGCTGCTCTAAACATACATTTCATTATCAAAAAAGTGTACACAAAAGGCCTTATATTGTGCTTTTGTGGGCCCTTTTACACAAAAACTATGCAAACTACATAAAATCTAAGACCATATTTGGAATCTGCATTAAAAACCTTATCAGTGACCCAAGTTTCATAATCATAGGCTCAATATTAAGAAAAAAGTTTCTTCGAGGAGCATCTCCCCTTAGCTTAAAGAAGAAAGTGCGTAAAATACGATAAGTCAAAATGTACTGGCAACAAAAGAATGACAAAAGGAAGCATCCATAAGGCCCACCTTAGCTGTGGCTTCAGCTTGGTCGACCTTGCGCTTCTTTAACCTCTTCTCTGGTCTCTTGGCAGCACCGGATAAGTCCTTGAGAAAAAAACGGCACAGAAGAAGACAAAGCTTATTTATAGGCAGCCAGACAAACACTGTCAGTCTGTTGGCAATGCCAGTGCCAGTGCCTCTTGGACAACAGGCAATGTTGAAAAAATGTGGCTCCATGCCAATGTCTGAGCAAGTTTCGCCTGAATAGCTGCACATTGTGCACAAAGACCGTTTTGCAGTGAAACAATACAGGCGCTCAGGGTTTACCACTCTACAGAACCACTGCACTTTACAAAGATAACCAATGTATGCGTCCCACAAGCAACTTAAATGCCCACTGAATTATAAAGTCAACGAACCATTTTTCAGACTCAGGCTGATAAATCCATCCAGCTTCAAAATACCGTATTTACTCGAATCTAAGCCGATCTCGATTCTAAGCCAACAAAGAAAAATTATTACCTCGACTGTAGGCCGAACAAAAAAAGAGAGGACAGCTATCACAAAATGCAAACAGCATTTATTGAATCTGAACATGCAGAGCTCATTCAACATCGTCGTCGTAGTGTTCCTTGTCACTGTCACCTTCAAACAGTGCACTATCTTCAGTACCGTCAAGCGCATTAGATATGCTGCACTTTTTAAAGGCGCGCACGATCAAAGTACCTGGGATGTCATCCCACGCTGCAGCTACCCAGCCCATCAGCTGCAATAGCGATGCACGTTTGATGTGGCCCATTGCCGTTAGCATGTGGTCTTCGTCAGTCAAGAAGTCCGTGTAATATTTCCGCAGACGATCCTTGAAAGGTTTGTTGATGAAGACATCAAGTGGCTGCAACTGGCCTGTCATGCCGCCCGGTATGACAGTGAGGTCCGTGTTCGCTTGGGCGAGCGCAGCCTTCACGTTGGCAGTCAAGTGCCCACGGTAAGAGTCGACGACAAGGAGCGAGTTCTTTGTCAAAAGAGCTCCTGGACGCCGTCGCCGCACAATCTTAACCCACTCTTCCACCATCGCACCCGTCATCCACCCGTTCTCACTTGCCCGCACAATGACATTTCTTGGGAAAGTTTCTCGAGCAGGCGTGCTCGAGGCATGCTCTCTTCCTTTTAAATATCATATAAGGAGGAAGTTTATGTCCATCAGCTGTGCAGCACAGCATCACAGTTGCGCGCTACTTCTCGTAGCCTGCAGAGCACAGCTTCACCTCCTTGGCACCCTTTTCTTTCACGGTGTACGCTACTGGCCTATCAAAATACACAGCCGTCTGGTCGGCGTTGCCAATTTGCCCAAGGCTGTAGCCTGCCACTTCTCTCTTTCGCAGCACGTAGCACTGAAAAGCTATCAGCTTTTCTTCGAAATCGCTTGGCAGCTTCTGGATGATTGAAGTGCGACGTCGGAGGCTGAAGCCAAAGCGCTCCATGAATTTCTGAAGCCAGCCCCAGCTGGCTTTGAAATCCTAAATGCAATCCTTGTTGCGGCGCAAGCAAAAAGCTGCTGTCGTCCCCTCTAACGACGGACGTTTTTCTCATCGATGCCAAAGTCCCGCCCGGCTTGAAGGTTCGACGGTGCCTCTGCGGCTATCACAACTTTTCGCTTGAAAGCTGCACTATAGTGGCATTTCCTGCTTGGTGTCGTGATAACACCCCGCCGCACACCGATACGGCTGACACGACACAGGTCAAAATGGCGACCTCACTTGTGTACGGTTGGCTACTGGCAAGGCTAGTAGCGGCTGCGATACTGACTTTTCTAGATGGCGCTAGCTATGCACCATATTTAGCAGTTTCAATGAAAAACTGGCGCGTTTTTTAAAATCCTCGAATCTAGGCTGACCGTAGAATTTGGAAAATTATTATTTGAAAAAAACTATCGGCCTAGATTCGAATAAATACGGTATCACTTTACTGAGATAAAATCGGCTTGAAAAAAAAAATTCTAATTCTGCCCTCTGCACTGTTTCACCTACAAGTAATCAAGTGACAATATTAGCTTGTATTTGAGTCAATGGCTCCGCCCTACCCAGACCACAGGTGTCCGTGGCACACTGCAAGCTACCGATACAATTTACACAGCCTGCAGGTCATGCTGCGAAAAACGTGATAGAACAGGTGAGCAATTCTGTGCTACTGCACTGCAATGCACACCCCTAGCTACTGCTCTGCACAAACATGCTACACGCGTGATTTTGACAAACACACGTCGTCGTGCAAGTCAAGGACAGAGTTCCTGGGCGGAGCAAGAGAGAACAATCGGGAAACAGACGCATCCCTCCCACCACTCCCCATTATCAGTGCGGTCATGCATTTATCCATATACGCTGTGTTTATTGTGCTGCCGTCGCTACTGGAGACCTCAAAAAGTATGTGCCATTGCCTGGCAACAGTGAGGTACAGAAATTTTCACGCCTATCCCAGCCAATCCATCCACTCGTTGAATCCAGAACGGCATATTCCCAGCGACAAAAGAATCTGCTTGATTGCAGCAGCAACACCCACTCGCAATCAATTTAGTTATGAAAATGTACTTCCGGGCTCTACAGAGTCTGAAATACCAACCGTGAATGTGTACACATTCTTATGAGGTGCGTGACGGTTCCACAACGAAATCGAAAACATCGCACAGGTCCAAACTGCCAAAGTCTTTTTGAAAAATTGGTCTGCTACTGTAGCTGGAGCCCTTTCCGCAATCAACATGCTCGACTGCCACACATGTCATCCTGGGCCTGCCCATCCCTTTCAGCATACTAGTTACACCGAGAGAAGCCACTGGGACAAAGAAACGGGAGTTTCAATCACAGGCAGTTTTGGGAGCCCCTCACCTCAAACTCGGGAAGGCCCTCGAAGGGTGACAAGGGGTCCCGTGGGGGCTTGGTGGCCTGAAGGATCCGCCAGATGTGGCCAGTCTCATCTAGCGACACTTCCAGCAGGTCCCCTTCAGTGAGCAGTGCTTCGAGGCGCGTCTTGGCACCGGAGCTGAGCTCCAGCACTGGGCTCTCCACCTGCCGCGGCACCAGCGGCGACTTGCGGGCATGCTTCCGCGGCGATGGGTTGCACACTGCAAAGGGGCATGACATCGCATGAGTACACGGTTCCAATGGGGCCGAGCTTCTCACTCACATGCATGCACACAAACATATTGGTCAGATCTCACCACCCGGACTGCTTTTTTTTAGCACAGCTTTGGCATCGCAGGGAAGAAATGGTCCAACTCCACTACGCCCAAGTGTGACACAATTAAGAACAAAATTGCAAAAAAACGATTTATTTTCCAATTTTGCAATATTCAAACTTGTAACATACACCTCCAACTACAGGCGATGTATGGAAACCAAGAGTGACAATTTTTCACAAACTGCAGGAACTCTTTAAAATGCACCAGAATATAACCGTTCCGCATGCCTCCGAATTTCAATGCAAGCCAGCAAACTGCGGTCTACTTGGCCTCATTTGAAAGCACAGCTCCTACGAAAGTGTAATCTTGTGCACCAACCCAGAGATGAGAAAACTGCCACGAAATAAAAACAAAATACAGGATCATGACTGGCTTCCTTGAAAAGTGGCACTCTTAATTGATCAGCATCAACTTTAGGTTGCATACAGGCACCGACAATTTGAAAAATTCAGAAGTGTAAACAGCTGCAAAATGAATGTGGAGGGCCTGAGGCATCAATAAGTAGGCTACAAACGAAGAACAAAGCAGCAGAGAAAAGAAAACCTAAGAAACTTTTGACCATACACGTACACAATGATGTGGGCCTGTTGAGAGCAGCGGCTGCCGCACAGTCGCTGATGATGCCGTCTGTGTTCTGTGATGAGCAAAATCTTTGAAGGACTACCCTGCAGACGTGCAGTGGCATTTCCAATTCTAGCAGCGCTTCGAAAAATGGCACCGTGGAGAAATTTTCACTTCGAAACATAACTGTACAAATGTGGCGTCCGAATGGAAATCCACGCAAACTGATCAGATGCTGCCTATCTGAAGTGTATATACTGATTGGTTACTTGTGCTCTCGCACCACCAAAAGCAAGAAATGTGTTGATCACTTGCCTGCCACACCCGAGGTGTAAGGGTGTGCAGAATGCTTCAGCATAATGTAGAGTGTGCTATGTTACAGTAGGATTACAAAATTGCCAAATTAAGAGTACCATGGCTGGACTTGTACAGAAGTAAATGACACATCTGGAATCGGCACACTAAGTTACTTCCATGTTGTCAAATGCTTCCATTATTAAAAAGTTCTGTTTGCTGCTTTGAGACCTTTATATCTCAGTGCCTACAGTAGCTAACAGGGGAGTGCATATTGCAACTGCGCAAAACGACGAGGGACAAAGAGACAAAGGGACAAAGAATGCACAAGACACGACGCGTCTTGTGCATTCTTCTCTTTGTCCCTCGTCGTTTTGCGCGGTTGCAATATGCACTCCCCTGTTAACCACCAACTAGCCCGCCTTTGCCTTTTAAATGTCCTACAGTAGCTATAACTATAATTCCTCTTGCAGCAAGAAATTTGTTGTGATGTGTATGCAGATCTTCAAATTTCGTGCGCATTTAATTATTTTGTTGCAAATGCAACCACTTGGTTGCAACAGTTTGAATGGCAAACCCAATGGGCTGGAAGATTACTAGTACTGGCCATATAAAAAACCTAACACTGCAATCTTTACTCACTTGGCTATTAATTCTCACTTTAAATTCAGGTCCTTGTGGGGGCCATCTTCCCCGCTGTGGGCACAAAAATGACATGGATTTCTAATTATTACGAAAATCAATTGATGAATCTGAAACTGACAGCACATCTGAAATCACAAAAAAAAAAAGAACTGCCCAAAAGACTTCAATTTCATCGAGATTCATTCAAACAAAAATTTTGAGAAGCATTCTCTCTGCTTGAGGTATTATGGTGTTACCCAAGGTTGCATCTAGCAAAGGACTCAACAAGCAAGGGTGCAGTGATGAAGCACTAACCAGCACTGTTCTTGGACGCAGATGAGTAGGCATGCTCCATGCTGCTATAGCTTTCACATGAGGGCTGCTTCTCTTCGTCCAGTGATGTCTTCGTGTCACCATCTGCATCTGCAGACTGGAGCGAGGAGGAATCAACGTTATTTCACGGGGACGGCGTGAGGTTGCTAAGGTTACAGGAAGGGGGAGCAGCAGTGATAATGCAAAGGTTCGGCGGTAGAACTATGAACATGTTGCAACTTGTCCAGCCCTCGCAAATAGTCCACTTTGTCACCTAAACAGGCACACAACCAAGGCCAGCAACCTAGAGGGCAACTCTGGAAGCTTTTTCGAGGTCCACGTACTTCAATACAACTTTTGTTGTCTTCCCCGCACCTTCCCATATAGCTCCCACGCCATCCGCCAAATCTCAGCCTGCTCAGCCATGGTTGTCCTGAGAAAACGACTCTGTCCTTGCCCAACATATCAAATTAAACGTTAACATCCGCCATGAATTCTCTAACCTTCAAGCCTGGGAGCACTGGTAGCATGCGAAGGATAATGGCACTGTAACCATGCTCAATGCGAGCCAACGCAGATCACTAGCTGCTAGTTCCTTTTACACAATTTTCCCAAGCCAGATTTTGAAAAATTCAAATACCATTACACCACAGAAACATCTCGAATTACAAAGACACAAATGCGCCATACCTATTGTAGTTCACTGAGCGAAATGGAGAACTTATGAATTAAATGATACTTCAGAATTTGTGAGCTCAATCTCGAGGGCTTACTGTAGTTGCACAATACATCCAAGAATGCCAATTATCACGAAAGAGGCAAAGGACATAAAAGCCAGAAAAATTACAAGCGACAATGAGAAATGAAGGGGAAAAAAATGCCACAAACCAGAGACACCTCCTGCTCAGCTGCTACCGTTGGAACTGCATCCTCCGGTACACTGGTCGTCTCCACGTCAGAGGCGGCACCATCACCTGCGCATAATGCCACCTATCAGCATGCAGAGTCCGCCTCTCTCGAGAAACAGATCAACACGAGAAAATGGCAAAGCAGGCAAGACGCAATGCACACAAGTGGCACAACGAGAGCAGCCGAGGTCCGGCATGCTGGCATGCCAATGTTGGCGATGGTCAGTAAGCGGGCTGCTCACTTTTTTCCTGCGCCCGAAGACCCCCAAAGGCTGACTGTGCCACGCTCTGAAGGTGTGGCTGGAGCTCTGGCTTGCTGGCGGCCCGCAGAAGCTCTGCACTGATGATCTTCTCGGTTTTCTCGCGTGCGGCCTGTTCCACCATTTTCTGGGAGAGGACCGACAGCTTGGCCAGGGCTGCCGCCAGCTCTTCAGTGGCCAGTGCTTGCCGGGCACGGTCCTGCATGGGCACAGCCATTGCTTTCACAATTTGGCCACGTGCAACCACAAAAAGTGCTCCTAAAAGAAGCAACCACGTGTTCTGACTCTGATCCCTGCGGAGCCTGACCTCCAGCTGCATACATCACTCAACTAAGACAGCTGACAAAGTTGTACCACTTCAGTTAAGACAAACATACAGTTACAATATCTGCACTCACTGCCCACTGCAACTGAAAGCATGAAGCATGCTGTGGTTACAGAAATCCTCGCTCACAAACTAAGAGAGCAACATGGCTTACAACCATATGTCTTAATAAAGTGCATCTGAAAAACTATCATCATTCAAAAGTGAAAAGAAGCAACTTTATCACCACTGTTTATAAGCTGATGTTGACATCATGGCACTAGAGGAGGGACTCGCACCAAGTGGAACTGTTATGCATCGCCAGTATTCCATATCTCATGAAGGCAAGGTGAAGCGTCGCCCTCACCCCTTCGGAAGTTAGGACCTTCATGTATGCTGCAAGTGCCCTGCTACATGGCTTGGGAACAAAATCCTTAGCTCTTTAAAGTTTTAATTCCAAATATGCCATTTAATTTCATGTAGAATGAGCAACAATGTGTTTTGTAATATACCACATTCACCCGCCTAATTTGCGTGCTTTGTTCTTTGAGGGGACGCCAATATCAATGCCTAATTCGTCGTGAAAGTACTTCAAATTAAATATCTAACAAGCCGCGACAGCCGCTGAGCTGCAAGAAAGCGCAAAAAATACCCCAACTTCGCGCGGACGCTGTTCCTCATCCAGCGAACCAAGCGCCGCCATCTTGGTCTTGTTTTGTTAATGAATTCTTTATTTTTTATTTTTACCGCCTTTAACGACGGTAGTGGCGGCATGGTGGGAATGTAGCTCGCTTGTGATTGGGGCCCTCAAAGCGCCTTTCGAGTTTCCCGTGCTTGAAATGTGAGGCTGCGATTGGGTAAAGGGTGCGCTCGCCTCTTCGAGAACGCTGGGGATCGCGCTGCCACTATTTGCTGCTGCACGCGCTGGCGCGGCGGTGGCTTCCGGTGGCGGCCGGCACATCGCCTGCCCCGGCCGCCCTGGCTCTTTCCTTTTCTTGTTATTGGCGGTCTTTGTGGTTTGTGCTTCTCTTCCCAATTCGCCATTTTTTGTGATCGCCGTTGTCGCTGTCTTTATGATCTCCAGCCGAGCCACTGACTGTTGCGCGGTCAGTTACGATGCGTCAAACAAAGCTAAAGACGCTACGCGCGTTCGGTGCGCCAAGGACTGTGTCGATGCTGAAATTTTTTAGCTAGGAAATTCAGCAAAAGGGCCTTGTCTTGCCCTGAGGTACCTATCTAGGAATAACCATAATGAATTTCACAGTGACAGCACTGTTTTTCGAATTCTCCAGGCCTGGAATAAGGGACCTCTGTGGACCATTCTGATATACTCCTGTAACTTTAGAAGCAGTGTGCACAGCTTCATTAAACTTATTATTTCTTCAAATGTCTGTGTTATGAGACTACGCTGAAAATTTCATTCAAATATCTCAAGAAACAAGAAAGCTGGTGTTCACGCAACCTTTGAGGGCTGTTTTCTCAGAATGTACTCGTATTTTTTGCCTGGCGTGGCTGCTCATTCTGGCTGCATCTCGGGAACCGCTTATCGGATTTCCATGGGTTTTTTTTATTCCGTACCTGAATAAATTTCTGAGGGCAAGACAAGTCCGCTCTTTCAAGTTATTGTTCCTGAAATTTTTTATAAGCAATTAAAATTTGCCTAATGAAGGTCTAATTGGTGACACTAAATTCAGTGCTGTGCTAAACTTTTCCAGCAAAGAAATTTAGAAAAAGAGCTCTGTCTTGCCCTGAGGCACCTATCCAGCAATGACCATAACGAATTTCACAGTGGCACCACTATTTTCAAATTCTCCAGATCTGGAATAAGCGACCTATGTGAACCACTTTGATATACTCCTGTATCTTGAATCCAGTGCCCACAGCTCCATGAAACTTGGCAGTTCTTCAAATGGTAGTGCTGTGAGCATACCCTGAAATTTTCATTTAGATATCTCAAGAAACAAAAAAGTTGGTGTTCAACGGTAGCCTCTGCCCTTAAATTAAGGCTTCAGATAGATGTGAAAAATTATGCGAAAATTTTCTGAACACGTCCTAAAAACCGCAACAAAAATCTAGCAATATAAACTGTGTATTGCCACTTACACGTAGACCCTATATCTCACACCCCTCGCTGCCCTCCCCCCTAAAAAAAAAAGAGGAAAGTATTAACTGCAACCAGGGACTATATTACGCCGCGTAGGCAGAGAGGGTGTGTTTCGGCTCTGTACCTTTTGAAATTCCAAGTTATCACACAGTACAGTAAAGTCCCTGCTCTATATTATGCCACCGTTATGGAGCTTTCAACAGCTCTGGCTGACCTGCAATCTTAGCAAAGAGAAAGGAAAACTGTCCACCCATACCTGCCAGGACATAGCCCGCTCTGTTAAGCACTGCAACGCTTTCCCTTCGGGCAGCCGCACAGGCAGCTTTTGCAGCGCCACCAGCAGCGACAGGATGGTCTCAAGGCGAGGCCGTCGTGATCGCAGGCATGCGGGGCATAGGAACTTGCAGTCTCGGGGGGAAGAAGTGCCGGAGGACATCCCTTGTGGGGGAGAACCTAGTGGGCTGCCACCTCCCCCCGAGGCGCCAGACTTGGCCACGCTCCTTGACTTGGGTATCGGTACACAGCTGGCTGTGTGAGGTGAAGGAAAAGGCATCTGTCCTCAAACAAAGGCAATCACCAAGTCACGCAGTGTAGGTAGCAAAAACTGTACCGTGAAGCATTGTTTTTTTTTTTTTCACTCTGGCACTGCTCATCCTTCATCTTTTACTTATGTTTTAGCAGAATGCTTTGGTACAGCCTTGCTGACATTTAGTTAAGTGCTCACGCTGGCACTTTCTTCCCACCAACACCAAAAAACACTCACACCCCCTCACAATCGCAACCACCAGAGTTTTTGAGCCTCAGAGGTCCTCAACAGTTTTTAAAAGGTGCCAAAGAATCCCCTGTGTCTTGGCTTTCATCGCTTCGAGCCCGAAATGCATGCAGAAAGGAGCCATAGACATAGGATGCTTCAAAAAATGCCCAAATTCCAATAACGACCGGCTGTACAGTGAATAATAACAGTGTGATTATTCCCGAAATTAAGTGGGTAAAAGGAAAGGTAAGCGCCGAGCCTTGCATGATTTAGGTGCTTGGGGAACCCCAAAAACCATCCATGGAACCTCGTTTGAGAGTCCCCAAACTAGATGACGAGTTACACAATTATTTCAACATCCCAAGATGTTTTCTATGGCAAGCTGGAAAATCAGCCCAACCAGACAGCACTGACCATACCTTCCGGTTCTTGAGCTAAGGAACAGTAAAGGTGACTGGCATTGGAATGCAGGCCTCTGGCAAGCCTTCACTGGATTATCACTTGCATCCCGCAGCATCACAACAACAGTAGTTAAACCTTGTTAATTCGAACCCTACTAATCTAAAATCTGTATAATTTGAACAGCCAGTGTGGTCTCAGTCAATGCTCGCGCAAGTCTATGGAGTAGTCCGCTCGCTGATTCGGATGTTACAGGTCTCACGCCGGTTAATTCGAAGGGAGGCCTGTCAAAGTATGACCGGCACAGCAAGAAATTGTCTCTATTCAAACCTGAACTGACGTGCGTACAACGGCAGGCGTGATGACAGACAGATTGCCTTGCCTTTATGAACAGTCACATCACTTTCAGTTTCATTTTTCTGAGCTTGCACTAGCCCGCATCAGCTAGCCAACCAGGCCCAGCTGTGCCCTGTTTAGACTAACAATAATGTGTCAATGGTCTTTTCTATTCCCAGTTTTTTTCTCGCCACTTCAGCGTTGCTCGGCACAGCTCAGCTTTTCCATCCACATGGTTCTTCCATTCTTCCAGTGCGCTGAAGCCACACGTCCAACATGTGTCGATCGCATTTTATGCAGTGAAGTCTCCTCACATGCAGTGTGACTCGCCCTGCTTCATCCCTTGCAAGTTTGCTTCCTCGCGATGCATCCTACCTAGTTACGCGAACTAACAAGTTGCCTGCGTCACAGCAACACTCATGCCGCAGACCGTGTGACTGTCGCAGGCGCGGGGGGTTAGGTCTTCCTCGGCCTCAAGAACTCGTCACATGCAGACATTTCAGCACGATGCGGAGCGGAGCTCTGACAGCGAGGTGAAGCCTCGTGGGAATATTTTCCCATGAGCTCATCCTGTCCGGCTTTGAAGCTTCTCTGCTGCCCTGTCCTAGCATGGGCGAACATTCGCTTGCAGCCTTGCTGCTGAGTCAGACGACCTCGATTCCTTAAACCTCTCCTTAAGAGCTGGCATTATTGTTCCTGTAGCAATGAATGCCATTTTGTGTTAGATACCAAAGAGCTCAGCCCATTGTGGTCAACAAGCACTCAGAAGCGCCCACGACCAAGGAGTAGGGTCGGCGGTTTGGACGGTTAGCCGCAGTTAAGGGGGGGAGGAACCGTGTTCATCCCCATATTTCAACCCCATAAACGCTGCCTCTTGTGAGGAGTGCGATGCAGTAGCGGTGGAACTCCATTGCTACCAAGCTGCACTGTGAAAAATGCTGGCAAGACCCTTTCCACTTTGGAGCAGTTACGCTTCAACACTCCCGACAGTGTGCGCGCACAATAATGCATGGATGGAAATGTGAAAAAGTCACTGTCACGCCGCTCTTCTTTGTCCAGTCTTTCACCAAATAAATTTACCATGGTGCAAGCAGTCCTTGTTACTTTTTTGGGGGTCATTCAATAATTAGGACATTTTTTCCGGTCCCTTGAAGTTCAAATTAGCTAACTTTTCCCTTATTGCATTCTTCTTTACTAGGTGCTGAATTCTCTTGCTTGTTTGCCAGGTCAAGACATCCAGCTACAGCAGAAAGCAATTCGCACCCACCGTGAAACCAGTCCTTGCAGAGCTCGCACTGCAGCATGTAGGCCCCAAAGACATTGTTGCAGGTGCAGTAGCGTGCCTGGCCCGTGTCTTCGAGGCGCTTGCGCAAGTTGTGCGCCCGCAGCTGCTTCATGCTCTCCAACTCCTGGGCACCAGACTCCTTGAAGGCGGCCACCTGCCAGCACCGGGGGGACTTTTTACTCTCAAGCAGCAGGAAAAAATACCAAAACATCACCCAACAACTACTATAACTTTTACATGCCTTGACTGTAAATCCACTATCAAGACAATTATCTCCACAACGTTAAGTGCAACTGGCACCTCTCTTGTAGCAGTAAAAAAAAAAAAAAAACAGGCGACCTGATTCAGAGCAAACTCTCACATATCCTCATGCTGCTGTAAGTGGCATTTGCACTTCCTTTTATTCAGTGTTGCCTGATGTTGCCTACTAAAAGAAACAATTATGGGTCCCACAGCTACTCACAAGGTTTCAGGGAGAAAAATGTGAATGCTTACAATGGAGGCTGCATCATTAGCCTCCGTCACATGGACACCAGGCGCCTCTTCCTTGTCTGGCAAGAGCGGACCATCCCGCACGCGTTTCTTTTTGCCTCGTGCGGTCACCTGGTAGATGCCAATGTCCCTGCGAGGCGACAAAACCTGCAAAGCACATCGAGGGCTTGAAAAGGGAGCAAAGGTCCAATGCCTACATTGCATGATTTGTGCCTTAGTGCATGTGCTTGTTAAAAACCCAAAGAAAAATTCAATTATTCCGCAGAAGATCCCCTATTACAACAATGGAAGGAGAAAGGAGAGAAAACAGCACTCAGAAGCGCAGCACAGCTTGCGCCATCATCCTTGATAATGCAACATTTGGTAAATCCTGTTTGTGCAGCAAGTTCCAAATCTCTATTCTTATGACTGAACTTCCGTTTCTGCATTACACTACTACATGCACGACTGCCTACTAGCCTAAGAATGCGCGCTGGCTCCACAGGCCATGGCTAATGAACACAGATATGCAGAGAATGTCTACAAATCTTTCACTTATTGCGAATCCGCACCATTTACGTAACAATATACACCACTGATTACCCAGCATGCACAGCTAGCAGTGAACTATGGCACTTGGGCCACAAAAATTACTCTGTCCACTTCTCCCACCACCTGCTGTACGCAAGCCGAACACAGATCACCCTTCCAAAGTCCTCTCTTGCAACACGCCCATTTCCCCAACACTTTCACACCTTCATCCCTTCTTTTCTTTGTTCTCAGTATCCACAACTGCCACCTGCCAAAGAACCTACAATACACCACTGCTGAGAGAAAAAGAAATTCCTAAAAGGAGCAGCAGAACAGTAACAACTGTAATGGCTAGCACAGAGGTTCTCAAACTTTCCTGCCTCAAAAAACACACCCCCACCGCATGCTTCGTGTTCATGCTTACACAGGTAAAGCGTCGCAATCAGCCGGCGCTGCTTGTGAATGGACAATTAGTGCTTTTTAATGTTTCATTCACATTTGTAAGCATTTCTTTGTTTTCCTGCTTTCAGCGATCAGTTTTTTATTCAACGCCCATCTTTTAATCATGCCCACACTTCTATTTCCTAAGGCAAGGATGCAGAAAGGATGTCAGAGCAGTGGGAGGCAGCGCTGTCCAGCTGGGAACCTGGATATCAGCTTTCACTGGTCGAAGAGGCCCAAGCTACCACAGGAGTTTTGGACAGGGACTCCAAAGACTCTCAAGACTCTAGGAGCAGTTAATAAACAATTTCTCTCTCTCTCTTCTCATTCACCTGCTCAACTGGCTGCGCTGTGCACAAAATCATACGACGGCTTGCTCAGCTTTCATCTGCCTCCCCCCTGTTCTGGCAACAGTGTGGCGTTGTTGATGCTTTTTTTCTGTTTCGGCAGATAATGGCTTTAAGATGCGAACGGGCTCACTGGTGGCAAAATTTTGCGCTAAGCCATTGTATTGCCTGAAAAAGCACACTATGTGGGCCACGCTTGAGAATTACGACAGAGATGCACATGCTTTTTTTTGGTCTTGGCTTGCCTAGCTCGGCGGAGCGACCGCCACTCTCAGTCAATACGCACACGTGCGGCACCATTTGTTCACAAGTGCAAATGCAGGCACGATGAGAGTGAGCTTGATGGCGAAACAACGTCAGGGATAATGCTCCTACCGCCGATGCTTGGCCCTAGCCCATTGGTGTGACATGAGAGATAATCTAGTGCTTCGAAGTCGAGAACCTCTGGGCTAAAGAGTATAGGTAGTGAAACTGCATGAATTGACCCTGGCACCAAAATAAAGGTGTCCTGCATTAAAACAATAAAACCTCCCTATTAGCAGTAAATAATGGTGGCTCTGCTTCATTACTCCAAGAATGCCAAATGCTACTGCATAAAAAAGCGGAGCACACACCTCAAGCAAGGAGTATGCAGAGTTCTTCTTGAGGAAGGTGCGGGCTGTGCGCTCCTTCCAGGCCTTGGCAGCAGCCACCTGAGACTCCAGCTGAGGGAGCAGCTCAAGGCGCACGGGGATCGGTCGACCACGCTGGACCAGTGCTTCCAGTGCATCCAGGTAGGGGTACTTGGACTCCGAGCCCTGCAACACAAGTTCTGCTCTGTGACTCCGGGAACAGCCTTTGTGCTGCAAGAAATGCACTACTAGCATGGATGCAATGTATTCTCACTTCTAGGTTACTGAAAGGCATATATATTGCCATTTTTTAAATATCAAATTATCGACACACAAAATATTACCGATATATATATACATATCAACTATTTCGTGAACCCATTTGAGTTCAATACAGTTGATGGCTATTTTTCTGATTATCTAGGAACTGTGAAAACACCCGAAAATCAAATTTCATTGAAAAAAATCTAACTCATTGCCGACATGCCGGAGGAAGAAATCAGTTTTGTGCACACTCTGAAGCTCCTCACAACTATCTTGCCGTGTGTTGCGTACACAGATGACAGGCGGCAACCATTTTCACGAGCTCGGCGTACGATGGCTGTACAACCTTTGGCATGTTGCTAATGAACGCACAAGCTGGGACAAAGTCTAGCTGTGAAAGCAAACCTGGTGCTAACTGTGCTATGGCCACAGTACGAAGGGCCCAGAATGAGAAGACGACGGTGGCGAAGAGATAAGAACCAACAAACGGCCAAAGCAAGCGCACCATCAGCGTTGGCCTTCACAATTAGGCCTAGCACCTAGAGCCGAAATCGGCATGGTAACCAGCAATATACACTATGATGGCTAGCATAAAATGAGAAGCCTTGCCCGTCATCAAAACGCCAGTTGTTGGTTTTAGGATAGAAAGTTCAGGGCTGCGGTGCGTTTTGCAGCAGGTATGCTGATCTCGCTTTGAAATGCAGCATAATTTTCTTCCGCACTTGCTGTCTTTGTGAAGCCATATGCCTTCCACACACTTCACTGCTACCTCTTCACATATTCAAGATGAAAGACTCAGCATAGATGAGTTCTGCGAACTGTGACTATTGTTAAAGTTTGTGTGGCGGACGACGTCCAAGAAAGGTACGAATTCGAAACCTTGCAGGTGCAATGTGCCGACTCACAGAGAATATCAGCCCAATCATATAAGAGGCTCCCTTTTAGCTTGGATTTCATTTTGTTTGATCAATTTTTTTTCATCTCCATAGTAGTTTAAGTTAACGAGGTTCTACTGTACACATCATATGGCAGCATGGGTACTGGTGGAGAGTGCGAACGAGGTCCAAAGAATTGAGCAGCTAATTGCGGTGCTTCCAAAATTTCAGGCGATCTTATACACTTGCTCTACAGGGCATGTCATGATGGAACGAAAAAATCCGCATGATCAAGCATGTCTGAAAAATCAGGGGTACGAATTTTCCGTTATCGACTATATATCCGGGTGCAACTGTAGCATACTTTCGACCGAAACAACCTTATTAAGAATGCTGTTACACACAGAGTTTATTCTCTCACAACACTTAAAGAAAGATGCATCTACAGCAAGGGTCTACTGTATCTTTCACTAAACAATTCCTTGTCCTTGTGCTTTGACCTCCCGATACTGCAATTCAAAGTAACATACAACTTTGCTCTCCAACACACTGCACCACACCTGAAGAACCTCTGCGCGGCCAGTCCACTCCTTTGCCCTGCGAATGGCATCCTTGAGGGCAGCAAGAGTCGGCAAGTGGACAGGGATAGCCTGCCCTTCGTCAGCCAACGCCTCACATGCTGCCAGGGTCTGCCGCGGCTGTGCCTGCAAACAGGTCCGCGCGCGTTCCTCCCAGCGCTCGGATGCCGTCAGCAGACCCTGAAGTTCGGCCAGGGCCCGCTCAGAGACCGGGTGGGGAGGCAGGGCCACCCCCGATGCAAGCAGGCGACGCAGCTCTTCCAGTGTAGGTGGGTCTCTCTCTACTTGCGGCTTCGGTTGTGCTTCCGGCTCCGACTGCGGCTGTGGCAAGAGCGTGGCCTGCACCTCTTCGAGCCACTGAGCCTGCTGCACCTTCTGTTTTAGTTGTGGTACCTGCACATATGGGCATTATGTTACGTTGTGCTGCATGCCGCCGCGCCGCCGCCTTGCAGCACCACAAGCGGCGGAAAACAGGTGGCTGCCGCCAGGATTTAGAAACGGCATGATTCCATAAGCTTAGTAAAATGCTGAAAAGAACAGCTGTGCATTTACAATTAAGCGATTATTTATTCAATGACGACAAAGGGGACGAATTATTCTTTGTGACCCCTTTCTGAACGAAAATAGTTAACCTGTATGAACCTCCCGCACTTCCTGCTGTCAACCGATGTGTAGTGGCTAAGCCTAGCAGCTTTGAAAATCCAGAAGCATTCTGAAAATCTGGCGCATTTCATCGATAAAATTTTGTGCTGCGGGCATCTTCAGACAAAGCAAAAGCTTCGTGCGACTTTTGTTTGCCGTGAACATGAGGCACAGTGTAGCGGCAACGACGAGTTCGTGATGAAGCGAGACGCCACTTCAGCAGGTACGGCCATGTTGTAGAAGAGGGCGAAAGTCAGACGCGGTCGCGCCCTGATTGGCCCGTGCCGAGAGCCCACATTGGCCGCTTCCGGCCAGCGGCTGACCACGTGCTTCTGTTGGCGACTGATCAATTAAAAGATGGATGACACTCGCAAAGAAAAAAAAAAAGTTTTGCGTCCTAAGTCATAGCCTTTCATGAACATTGGCTGGGAACGCGCCAACAGTACTTATCCGTATTTCCGAATTAACAGGGCTCGAATTATTGAGTTAATAGGCTCAAATTAACGAGCTTTCACTGTACTCGCATATACTCGTGTTTTGAACCTACTCGCATAATGGACTCGCCCCTACTTTTGTCAACTAGAATTTACTGTTCTTTTCAGCCTTCATTGTAGCGGACCCCCCCATCCCCTGCGCGCATCCAAAAAGAGCACGGCAGGGGAAGTGCACCTCAGGAAGGTCCATGTCAAGGCTGATGCCAACTTCGAGTAGCTTCTCAAGGCGCCACGACTCGCCCATCTCGTCCAGGGTGAGCAAGCCAAGGGCACTGCTCTGAAAGTCGACGACCCTTTCCACGAGGTCACGAATCATCGCCGACTCCTTGATCACACAGGGAAGTTTGCAGAGCTGCTCATAAAAAACCTGCAAGCGACAGACCATTTTTTTCAGAATTAATTTGGCAATTAAAGGGTTACATAGTGGTAGAGGTGGGCTTAGTACGCTAACCCCGTGACCCACAATCACAGCAGCCATTGGTGCCCCACTGCAAACCAATGACTACTCACCTGCAGCTCGTCTAGGGTTAGCCGTGATGTGTACTTCGCATCCTGTGACTGTCGGTTGCGTGTGCGCATTTTCTTGCTCAGCAGCTGCTGGGCAATGGTTGACGTCTTCTCGGACTCTTGCACAGCCACCGTCAGCGACTGAAGCAGTTCTGTCGGCGGAAAGCGCTTCTCCTCGGCCTCTTGAACCAGTTCCTTCAGCTCTGACAGCTCGAGCTTCTCGTCATCGTCCGTGGCCTCCAGGGCAGCCTTGACCTTGATGGCCCAGTTGTCAAACGATTCGGCCCGGACCTTGAGTCGGTGCAGCATGACCGGCAGCTCGTCTAGTGTGTAGCGGTACCTACATAAAAGCCATTCTAGTTAGTACGAGCATTCTTTTTTGTGTGTGCGCGCATCGTACAGCTGAATCTCAATAGAGTATAATCTCGTTATGAGACACCTGGTTTCAACAGATATTTGGATATAACATACCAGTCTGCCATGTTTGGTTAGTTTCAATATTTTTGCCAGTTGCTTAGCTTCATTTACAGCAGATTTGGTTACAGCGTATGCTCGGATAGAATGGACTGAATTAGAAGCTAGCTCGTGCTTCGCTACATCAGATTTTTTGGCAGCAAACAATAGTAAATTTCAAGTGCTCCTTGAGGTACCTTAGCGATGCAAGGCAATAGCAGCAGCAACAATGGCAGCTGCCATTTTACTGCCATATACCGAGTCATACGAGTCGACCGATCCTCAACTCGTAGCCCTGAATAGCCAGAAAAAAAAAAAAAGGCAATTCTTAACACTGGAGATTGAATAACTATAACAAGATATAATACACCTGGAAGAAAAAAAAAACATTCTGCTCTTAACAACGAATCAGTAATATTTTAGATGAGTTCATGTGACGGGATACACTGAAAATGGAAAGGTTTCACCGCAAGTTGGCACTTCAGTTTGTTTTACGCAATTTTCAACGTCAAATTAAAATTATAAAACCTGATTTCTTCGATACTGCCCTGCTCAATTCTTACAGCATGAGGCAACACCTTTTCATTTCCATGATAATTTCATGACAAGTTATGGTCAGTTGTCAGTCCCTAATATAAAAAAAAGGCTTTTGCTGTAATCAACTGCTTCTCCATTATGCATCTGTCAAAATGTAACTACTAATGCCAAGAATTTAAGGAGGGGGGTATGAGGGTCTTGAAATTTGTTTTCTTATTTGTTACATATCTTGCTGAAACTTAGCATCCAGGTATATCATAGGATGCTGATTTTGAATATGCATTAAGATTTCAAATATCTCACCTGGAAGGAAATATATGGCAAATTAACATATCCTAATTAGGTCATTTCTTACGGGCTTTTATAGTAATTTATCAGTCAAAGAAAGCATCTTTAAGGATAAGCAGACATTTGCAAAGGCCCACAGCACATCCTAAAGCTATTAAAATGTCTATCAATTCATTTTGTTGATCATAAATGAATAACGAAGTTGGAAAGAAAAACCAATGTGGCAGTAATTAGCCCACACTTGGCCTAATTGCTAATATATCATGTTTAAAGGAAAAAGGAAAGCTTTAGGATGTGTGGTGGACCATTGGAAATGTCTAGATATTCTTAAAAAAGCTTTTTTTTAACTGAGAAATTACCATAAAAACCCGTAAGAAATGACTTAATTTGGAGGTTATTTTCCCATAAATTTCTTTCCAGGTGAGATATTTGATATCTATACGCGTATTTGAAATCAGCATTCTATGATACATCTGTGTGCCAAGTTTCAACAGGTTATGTCGACAAATAAAAAACAAGTTTTCAAGACCCTCATCCCCCCTTAACGTACGCAAGATCACATTTTTTTTCACATTTCACTACTGGAGTTGTGGTAGTAGCCCTGGATAAGCACAGTGAGTAGGGGCGGGCAGCACCTGAGGCAGTGGTTGCTGGGAGGGCACTCGCAGAGGTGCTCCCGGTGAGGGATGCAGACGAGTTTTGAGCTGTTGCACGAGCACGTGACAGCAGACAAGAAGCACGTGGTCTTGCAGTAGTCGCACTGCCGCTCATCGTCAGGCAGAAGCTCAAACGCCTCGCGCTCTGCGTCTGTGATGCCCCACTCCAGCAGGCGCCGCCGCTGCTCCCGCTCGGTCTCCACCATCTTCAGCATGTCCTGGTAAGGGCCACAAGCACAACCGAAATGTTTGCAAAGGCACCCTGAAGTAAGTAAGCACAACGGTCAGCCAGGATTTGACCAAATTTGACCTGAGGTAAGGGGCCACACAAGCAGCGCATTTTGCCACTTGTCAACGAGTAGACTCAACGTTTCTGTGGCTTGCAAACAAAGGCAATGCTGATACAAAGTAACAGTATTTTTTTTTTTAGAAGGAAACCAAAGGACTTTGATAGCAACATATGTGCAGGCTCAAAAAGAAAAAGCTTGGAGCCTACACACATTGAAGTAGTATTCGTTCATTCATTAATTCATTCCATTCATTCATGCTTTTATTCATATACCGGGGTGTACAGGATGACAAGGAAAATATCATTCTACAATTGGCTTGAGGAATCCCTGAGCCCCAAATGCAAGTGGAAGCACAAAGAGATGCTGAAATAGCTACAGCCTTATGCTATGAAAAAAAAAATTTCAACAATTTGTTACCATGTGATCATACGTGTGCACGCACATGCATGCACACACGCACACTAACACACAAAGAAATCATCCAAGATTGCATATCAGATTTTAAACAACTCTTTAAATTCAGTTTTTTTTTTTTTTTTCTCGAAGGATCGATGCCCAACCTGCTGTAATCATGTGGAAGCCTTGGCAAAATATTTTGAAACATTGGTTAGGCATCTTTGAATTTTCCAGTGTTTGGTACCTCTTGTGGAAAACAGCCAATTGTTTCACAACAAGCCTGCTATGCCCGGGATGAAGGAGATTGAGTGCGTTTTGCACTAAAATGGTAATCGCGAGGCAATCTGTACCAGTATAAATAGTGTGACCTGTGCATGTCAACTGTCTAAAGACAGGGGCAGCAGACTATGCATTTCATATTTGTAATTACTTGTTTATCATTCTTTTCTGCATTTTTAATGGCCTGCACTTGATGCAGTAGTGGTGAACCACACAAAAAAGCAATAGTGCATGGAGGATACGAATAAAGCATTATAAACCATTAATTTCTCCGATTCAACATAACAGCTTTTACATGCAACTATTCATACCTTCAAAGAATCCTTACAAGTGCAGCAATTATGACAACCCAGAAGAACATAATGCAGCATGACTAGCACTTGTGTCGTTTGGGCTTCCTTGTCCGTTGTCCTGAGTGCGCTTATTTCTTCCATGATACTATACCAACTAGCTCAAATGTCAATTCTACTTCATGACTAGTTTATTAGAAGCAATTTTTTTACCATCACTCTGGTTCTCGTCAACGCCAGTGCACTGCTATGTGTGATGTCATATTCAACTTTTTTGCTGTGCCGGCAGTTACGCAGGCCCAGAAGCCTCCGATACGAGGAGAAATTAATCTGCTTGCACCTCCACCATGCACTGGCTGTCAGGTTTCACCATGCCACTGTTTTTTGAAGTCGCACAGATGTCATGACTTTTGTTTTGCCTTAATGCTGAATTCTGTGCATAGGGAAATGAAGCTGCTTGCCAGTCAATACAAAAAATCATATTAAATGCCATTCTACTCAAAGCCTTTGACTGACACTTGTCCAGTGGCATCCCTATGCACCGAGAGAACAAATTACATCCTTTTGCCGGTTTTTGAAATTTTGTCTCCCCCCATCCACGGTCTCGCTCACCACAATCAGTGGCAAGCCAAGGTCATTACATCACTGTTCCACCCCTCTGTTTCATCTTTCATTCACAAACTGCTGTTTTTACTTTGTCTGGGCCACTCGCTCCTTGTGGCTGCGTCACTCCCGGAAAAAACCTGACACTGAAGGGTTAACCAAGCTTTCCCAAGTGTTTATGCTCAGTTACGTACAATGTTATAGAATGAACAGCAGGAGGGTAGACGGCTCAAAGAGCCAAGTCACCTGGTAGGTGGAGGCCGCCAGGCTGATGTCCAGCCGCTCTGGATCGGCCGCCATCTTGCACACAAGCTCATCATGCGAGAAGACGCAGAAACGCCGCAGCATGCTGTAGTGCGATACGCACACCCGCCCAATGGGCAGCTGAAAAAAAAAACACAGTGCAGGACATGACACGCAAGCACTCCCACAGGAACAGGACACATCGCTACAATATCTACTTTCCTCTTCAGAGTGTCAAGAAGGCATAACAGTGTTGTGGGCATGCTATGAGGCCAATGTTATGTCCCAAATTCGAGCAGTGTTTTCTGTGGCCCTGTTACCAGGCGGCCACTGAAAGCAGCTGGATGCAAGTGCTGTGACAAGTGACGCAAATGTCACATTACAAGCAGATACAAGATGCAAGCCTGCTGTTATGCAAGGACACTCTCTGAAAGAACTGTTGGAGCAACAAGCAACACAGAAGACGAAATATTCTGCTGCGAGTTAGAACTTCACTTTCCCACCATGCAATTTCCCACAGCGCACTTTCCCATGCACTCACAAACCCTCGTGCGTTCCTCAAGATGACAGTGTTGTCAGGGGGAAGCAACCTCCTGGCATGTTCCATGTTAATAGACTCCAATATTCATGTCAGATGCTTTCAGTAAACAACCAACACCTAATGAGCTACATCAGAGGTGTTATTTGCACTTCATTACACCTGCAAAGCACCACCTCTAAGCTATCTTGAACTGCATGCAAGAGGAAACAAGAAGAAAAAGTAGGAGTAGTCCAGCTGCCCCAGTAAAAAGAAAAATGAAGCCAACGTACCCAGTCAGCAGGAGCGAAATTGACAGCTTCGGCAAAATTGTAGCCCTGATTGAAGCCAGCATGGTAAGACCTCGGGAATGTCACTACAAATTCTCCCGCATTTTGGTCTGTTCTGAAGATCTGAAAAATGGCAAGGTGAAACAACAATTTTTTTTTTTTGGCAAGCTCCACAAAAAAGAAGGAACATTTATAATATGAGCATGCGCAGACAAAAAAAAATGCTTCTCAACCAGAGAGACATTATCCCTCACCAGCAACCCTTATATCAGAGGTAAAATACAAAGAGCAAAGACAACTGCACACAGAGAAACAGCCTGTTTTCTTTACCCTTTGCAGTCCCTAGTCAGTGCCCACCCGACAACACAACAGGGCCGTTCTGGTCTGCTGTCGAGCACCGCCCGACAAGCTCTTCTGTGGTTGAATTGCATATTCTCCTGATCACATATGATGCGTCACCTCTTTAACCCCACGCTGCCCAAATATCGTTGAGACTTGGGCACATAAAAAAACGCCAGAAAATAAAACATTCTAAAAGTTGTTCTTGCACAGTTGTTCTCTTTTGCAGCGCCCAAAATTGGCAAAATAATTTCGAATTGGAGTGGCCGCAAAACGGGTAGAAGTTTCAGACTGTTAAAGCCGTGTCCCCCTTTAATCATGAACTGCTGAAAAGCTCGTGAAACTGTTTTTCCAGACTGGAACTATGGGACATCAGTGAACTGCCCAGGTCCTCCAGAATAAAAACATGCCCGAAAAAGTTTTCAGCAAACTGTGTACAAATTTCTTTTCCAAGGGCAAAAGTTACAAGTTTCTTCCGATTCTACTCCCAACACGCATTCAAAACGCTCCCCCTCCATTGGCATTCTGACTACTCACGGGCACTCCCGAAGCCTGGAGGATGTTGGGGTTCATAATGGTGACCAGCTGGTGAAGCAGGTCAGGTTGTGCCTGGAACAATTCAGGCGCTGCACACCGCATGGCGTCTTCGAAGACCTCTGCCTTGCCACCTGGGACCCCGTACCAGGTCTTTGGCTCACCCCTGAGAGGGGGGAAAAAAGGAACGTGAGGGCAATGCTTAAAACAAAACTTGGGGCTGTGCCAGCCAGTTGCTGAATGTGGTAGCAGCGAACGCATTATTCTTTAAAAACAAGTACACTAGCAAAGCAAGTCATAGACATTGGGAATATACCCGAAAACATGTAACAGAGACGCATAGGCCTGACTGTGTCGTGACGTACATACTCATCAGTCATCCAAACTAAATGCAGGCACTAAGAAATGAAAGCGTGTGATACCTCAAAGTAGCACTCCTTTCAAGAGTGTAATGCTGTAACAACAGCTAACATACCCCCCAATTCCAGCAAGCATTCATCTTTAACAGCTTTAACCCATAAGAAAATGACCAGCTCACAAACACCACCATCATCTGAGATAGAAAGTGCTTGGAAGAACACTTAACGAACCAAAAAGGAACACATAACATTCCAATTACTCATGGCGAGTTTAGGCTTAACAAGCACTCCAGTCACCATAGGAGCCCACTTGTGCACAAAGATCCTTCTTGGCACCATGCACAACTCTCTCCATGTCAAAAGCCCTTGATTGAACAACTTGTGCATGCAAAGACCACCTACACAGCTACCATGTTGTGTTGAAAAGGAAAAGTGGTTACACTGCCAGCAGAATTTTAGACCCATTCCAATGGCCATGCAGCAATTAAGATAAACTATGCCACAAAAGGGATACACATTCAACGCAGCCAAATATAACACATTTTCGGAAACTTCTTGCTTGAAGCATTGATAAATATGGAGAACACTGAAGCACACTTACATGTGAGAAAAAAAAAAATGTCGCCTCAAGTTGTGTGCATTACAGTTGACGACCGAAAATTCGGACACCTGATTTTTCGGACTTTTTTGAGGCACCACGACATGGCCCATAGAGCCAATGTATAACGGCACCTGAAATTTCGTACGCACCGCAACTGACTGCTCGATTTTTCGGACTTGCACTCACCGCCAATACCGAAGCCGCCATATAATGTGCACAGTGGAACCTCATTACTTCAAACTGCAGGAGAGATCGAAAACTTCATCAAATGAAACGAAATTCAAGCTTAAAGGGGGCCTCTTGCGCTACTAAAATTCTGCACGAGTCGGCACATTGCGCCCGCGTGGTTTTGAATTCGTACGGCTCTTGAACATCTTCAGCCGCACAAACTTGAAAAGCAGCCAGAGTTCGTGGAACTCATCTACGCTGATTCTTTCATTTCAAATGCGGAAAGAGGTAGCAGCGAAGCGCGTGGCAGGCATACAGCTTCACGGAGACGGTGAGCGCGGAAGGAAATGGCGGTGCATTTTAAGGTGAGGTCATCGTACCCGCGACAAAACGCACCGCAGCCCTGACTTTTCTATCGTAAAACCGTAAATAACTGCCGTTTCGATGACAGGCAAGACGCCCCCATTATATGCAAGCCACTGCAGAGTGCATATCGCTACCGCAGAGTGCATATCGCTGAACATGATGCCGATTTTGGCTCTAGTCGCTAAGCCTAATGACGAAGGCCGAGTCTCGGTTCGGCCATTTCTCGGTTCTTATTGTTTCGCCAACTTCACGTTCTCGTTCTGGGCCCATCATACTGCGGGCGCAATGCAGCTCTCGCAGCAGCGTGTTCACTTTCCCGTTTAGACTTTGTTCCAACCCATGCGTTCATCGGTGACATGCCGAGGGCAGCACAGCCAGGCCGAGCTCATGAAAGCGGTCGCCGCCCGTCGTCTGTGCACGTGTCGCGCGGCGAAATTTAGTCATTAGGAGCTTTAGAATGTGTGCAAAACAACTGACCTCTTCCTCCAGCACAATGGCAATAAGTTCGTGATTTTTTTCGGTGAAATTTGATTTTCCGGACTGCCTGATTTTTCGGTCATTTTTGCGGTCCCTAGAGGGTCCGAAAAATTGGTCGTCGACTGTGTTTAGTTTTACACAACTACACTTACAGCAGCATAGTGAGTGTCTGCTTACCAGTGACTGGCTCATTCTCATTTTTGTTTTACAAACAAAAAATCTCGCTATAGCAAAGCAGAACAGTAATCATATGAGTGCTAAGCTTGAAGTTGGCAACTGCGAAGGAAAAAGAAAAGCTTCACTAATGTCAAGTAAGGCCAGGTTACCTAATTGAACACACCGACCGTGCTCGCTGCCAAAATGCTTACCAGTGCAAGTAGTTAATGGAGTAGCTCCAGTGGTCTTCGTTGTGCCAGCAGAATGTGGCAAAACACATGCCCACATACATCCATGGTATCTAAGATAAAAAAAAGACAAAAAATAAAGAAGGGACCACATTTCCAGGCAAACTGCTTGAAACTGTTTCAAAATTTTTCCTCCCAGACTCTGACAGCAGCTTCTAGCACACCTAATATTTGAAAAAAAAAAAAACAAACAAACATGGGGGCCTTCTTAACCACATTCTTAAAGAACAAAATGTGATAGCATTTAGGCTTCCTGCTATGGTGTCTACAATGAGTGTCTAATGTTCTCCTTGTAACTTTCCTGCCAAAACTCCAGTTGGAAATGGTTCCATTGCCCTTATATGGTATGCATGAGTTGTCACCTTTCTTGCGCTGAATTGTCATGCGAGATTACACTAACCTGACCACTAATTCACCTTTATCCACCAATAAATCCCCTCTAACCCACCTTAATCAATTTTCTGGGGTGAGGAAACAACATAATGTATGCAAAAGCCAATGAATAATTTTGCAGACCAGAGTAAATTGCATTCCACAGCGACCTAGGGAGACGTAGTTAGTCTAGTCTGCAGCCACTGAGACTAAGGCTCGGAACACACACACACCTTCATACCAGAGATGTCTGCATTGATGTGGCGCAGCACAGAACCATCCACAACGGGCAGATTATTCAGGTGTTCCAACCTGAGTTACACTAACCTGACCACTAATTCACCTTAATCCACCAATCAATCCCCTCTAATCCACCTTAATCAATTTTCTGGGGTGAGGAAACAACATAATGTATGCGAAAGCCAATGAATAATTTTGTAGACCAGAGTAAATTGCATTCCACAGCGACCTAGGGAGACGTAGTTAGTCCAGTCTGCAACCACAGAGACTAAGGCTAGAAACACATACACACCTTCATACCAGAGATGTCTGCATTGATGTGGCGCAGCACAGAACCATCCACAACGGGCAGATTATTCAGGTTCCAACCTGAGTTCATGTAGTCCTGGTACATACACACACACAAAAAGAAAAAGAGAGGAGGAGAGTGCAAGGGTCTTGAAATTGCAAGATGCACAGCAAAAAGCTTCCCAGCCACTCACGACAATGGCAGATACAAGATTCAGCACAAACATGTAAAACCTGCACTGTCAGAGTAGCTAACACACCATTATCCGATGGTTCCCCAAAGTGTAAAACCTAAAGCAACAATTTTTTACTGTAAACAAAACAGCCTTGCACTATGAAAGGGTGCAGTCTTACATTCAAAATAATTTCTCGAGTACACCAAATGATCTAGAAGGATTATATGAAACTTAATAATAAGTAAGACAAGATGTTTCTGAAGAAAAAAAAACATAAAGGAGAAAAAAATATCAGACTGTAAAATGTGCCACTTTTGATTTGACTGACAGTATGCCAGCTTCACAACACAAAGCAACTGTCGGTGTTAAACGGGTGTTTTAACAGAGATTCTAGACAATGTGAGCATGTTCAATGAAGCACAGAAACATCACCACACTGGCATTCTTGCAGCTACGACACATTCACAACAGAAGCACCTACAGATTCAATTCAAGAGGCGTGCCCTGTTTTCGCATGCCCGATGCTTGTACGCACTGCTCACCTCGTCGCCTGGCAATAGTTCAACGCTGTTCTTTGTGGGAAAGCCCGAGCCGTGTTCCACTGAGTGCAGGTCCGCTCCATATTCCACCGTGACATCTTCGTTGACGGCAGAGACAATCCTCCAGAACTCTTTCTCCACCACGTCAGTGGAAATCATCTGCGCCAAAAAAAGAAAAAATGTCCATTAACAACGTGTGACACGTGACCAAATACAGAACAGAGACTTCGATAACCGTGGTCATCTGCTTCGTTCATCTAAAAAATGACTATTTTCAGCAAACCACTTCACCTCAATTTTTTTCAGAAAATACAGAAAAAAATTCGATGGCACAATGCTAAATTACTCCAAAAAACTTTCGATTCATAAAACACTTGAGGTAATGCAATTTGAATGATGTCATCCAGCAAGGTTACCAATCAATATGTTTACTGCAACAGCGATTTTCGAAGCCCTAATTCCTGTGTGTCGTGACCCAACGGTGGGCCGCCCTTAAATTTACTTAAGTGCGATGTGACGCCCCAATGAGCCTCCGGTGAAGCCAACTTATTGGAACCAAAAAGAGCTTGCAACAGCAACCTAGCATGTGCGTTTTCCACAGGCTCTTTGAAAAACCCCCTCAGTCCCACACGGCTTCATCACACAAATCAGTATTCATGCTGCATTGAATGAACACACAGCATGACCCACGACACAGTTAACGGGTTAAAAAATGAAGAGTCTGGTTTTGTTAACAATTATGGAGCTTGTGTTCCCTGTCAAACCAGTGCATAGGTTGCCACGCTAACCTTTGATACAACAGAAACTCGATACGATCATGGCTGATAAGAATTTCAAGATGATAAAAATTGGTCAAGTTTCCTGGAGAAGGTGTACTGACTAGAATACAGTAAAACATTGTTCATTTGGACTCAAGGAAGTAGAAAAAATGTATTAATTATATGTATTAATTATCTGAATGTAGAATTATCGAATGGCTTCCCGAGGCTGCGAAAAACTGTGGGCATAATACAGGTCCCGCAGCGGCGTGTTCGCTTTCCCGTTTAGACTTTGTCCCAACCCGTGCGTTCATCTGTGACATGCCGAGGGCAGCACAGAGAGGCTGAGCTCATGAAAGCGGTCGCCGCCCGTCGTCTGTGCACGAGTCGCGCGGCGAAATTTAGTCATTAGGAGCTTTAGAATGTGTGCAACACAACTGACCTCTTCCTCCAGCACAATCAATGGAAATAAGTTCGTGATTTTTTTCGGTGAAATTTGATTTTCTGGACTACCTGATTTTTCTATCATTTTCGCGGTCCCTAGGGAGTCCGAAAAATCGGTCATCGACTGTGTAGGCTGGGCTGGCTGGCTGATACGAGCAGCGTCAGTGCGGGCTGCTGACAAAGCTCTGAAAACGAAACTGCGCGACCGGACTCCCTCTTGGACCATCAACAGGGACCTACAAGTAATCAACACGTCTGCTGTTTCACGCACGTGAGAGGGGTGTGACAAATAATGTACCTAATATGCAATTCAGGCCTGAGGGCAAATATCTCGATGATCGTTTGTCGAGCAGGTAATATCTTGACATGACACCGCATCAGGAGATTGTCTGAATTCACTTATGCCAGCCCCGGCATGTTCGAATAGACGAGCTTCCAATGCCATAGACTTACGTGCCCATATGGCCGGACTCTGGAGGCAGTCCAAATGATTTGAATTTCTGAATTAATGAGGTCGAATTAACAAGGATTTACTGTATGCAGAAATTTGGGGTGTTCTAAACAATCTCCTGCACTAATACAGATCATACAAACGCGGCAATTGCAACCGCACCTTCACATCACCTATGCTGCCATTCTCTAGATCTCCAGATATGCCACTGGCATTCCCTGTCGCATCACAACAACAACAACAACAACAAAAAGATGAGCAGCCAAGCTTACCACAGTAGGCAACTGCAACTTACATGTACTGGCTTATTAAAGTAATTGGATTTAAATCTGTCCGCCATCTCGCCAAAGTCTTGGAGGGTGTATTCGCGTATTGCCTGCTCAAAGCCGAACGCTTCCTGGGGTTTCCGCACTTCCTGGAAATGCAACAGAATTCACTCTTTAATGCTGCAAAAGATGAAAGCACCAAGCACAATCAAGACTCATTCTCGACTGTACAGTCTAGCCCGGTTATAACGAAATTGGCGCGAATCGAAAATCACTTCGCTATATCCGCTATTTTGTTATATCTGAACTATGAAAAAAAAAGAAAACACAAATATGGGCAAATTGATTTATCGCTGCTGGAATAAGTGGTCCAGCATTCCCTGAACATGTTCAACATGTTCAACTGCGAACCGATGTTCTGGCCATGCTCCGAAATCCTGAGGTACATCCATAGAGTGTCAACTGCTGCAATGGCCGCTGTGGAGGTCACCAGCTTAAGCGCACAACTAGCGTCATCGCAATCGCTGTCGGAATCGCTGTTCACCATGGTTGCTTCCATGACGCTCCCGTCAATATCATCAGTAGTCACAGTATCCCATGGCAACAAGGTCACTGGCGGCGAAAAAGGAGTCCAGGAGACCCAGACACAGAGGCACCAGGTCCAACCTGCTAGCGGACTCCCAGAGCTGCTCCAAGCATGCTGCCGTGATATCAACAGTGGCAGCTTCATCCTCAGCAGGCGCCGTGTCCATGCTGCTGTTTTGAAAGAAGCCGTGGCGATGGTCAGGCGGTTCCCGTCCCTCCAGGCTCTGCTTGCAGAGTTTGCCTTCACCAAAGGGGCCTTCACGTTGGCCATGTTGTTGGCAGTGCGAACACTGATCGGGAGGCGCTCGATCACTTGGCGCTGGCAGTGGACGGCAGCTGCAGCTTGGATGGCTGCAGCTTGGCAGTAGTTGTTGGGGGCAGGAGCAAAACCTCGACAGCGCTAAAGTGTGCATTGACATGATGCACACTGGAGTTGTCAACCAAAGTAAGTACCTTATGCTTCCTTCGGACTATTTCTTTGTTGAACTCGGCAAGCCACTTGCCAAAAATGCCTCGCCTTGTTGCTTACGTACATCACTGGCATAGAGAGCACCTTGGCGAAGCCGCGCAGTTTCTTGGCTTTACCAATGAGCAACACGTCTTGCTTTTCCCGAGCCATCCATGATCGCGCAGGTTTTTGCTTGCTTTTCCTCCCATGCATTCGTCAGTCTTGTCCACGAGAGTCTTCGATGGCAACAGTTGAAGAACAGTCCCATTTTATCTGCATCGTAGATGTCTGCTGGAATAAGCAAGAACCTGGTCGTGGTACTTGGCCATCTACTGCTGGAGCAATACCTTGTCAACGGGCACAGCCTCCCCGACTATGTTTTTACATGTGATGTGTCTCTCCTTGAACTGCTGAAGCCACCCATTTTCTGGCTGGAAGTCTTCGTGATCAAGAGCGAAGCCCAAGCCGTTGGCCATCGCCAGCATGATGGGTCCATTGAGTGAGATGTCATTTGATCACGCGTCCACGAACCGCTAGTAAAGTGTGGCTTATACATCATCGTACAGGGCGCACCGGACCCTCTTTCGGTCCTCACTGCCAACATCGTCGATCTTGCTACCCTTCTAGATTACAATTGAAAGTGCGGACCGTGCAATTTCATACTTCCATGTGATATCACTCCTCTTCCGACGTTTCGGCGCACTTCATCCAGAATGGCGCGCTTCATCTTCAAAGACAATACCTTCCTCTTCCCTGTCGAGGTGCTGGGGCTCGAGAGACATAACATAGAAGAGAAATCCAGGATCAACAGAGGGCGGTCGGAGTCGGTTCCAAGAAAGGGGATAACTCAGTACGTCCACTACCTAAAAATTGTCCATGCAAAGTTACGGGCCACGAGATATGAAATGTAAGAAGCTGAAAAGCAGGAAGACGTGACAGCATCAATGCAAACAGAGGATGACTTACAATGATGTCACACACAATGGCGCCAATCACTTATCGTATCACTGGGTGTGCTATGAGCTGAGAAGATTGAATCATGGACCGTGATTGGCCAAGTCTGCCACTCTCAGTGTCATCACCAAAATAATTATTTTTAAAATTTTTTTTCTCCAGTGTGGTGTGGCCAGCTCAAATTTCGTTCAAAGACGGCACCACAGGTCAGTGCAACACAAGGGCGGTGAACGAAGTGATGCAGTAAAGCAATGTTTCACATCGCGAGAGAGCACGTGCCTCTGAAAAGGTTGCGGTCAGCAGAGTTTTGCCCTTAATTTTGCACAAAAATTTTTCCGCAAAGGTTTTAAAATGCTCCGAGAGATAGATTAAAATACAGTTAGTACTAAATCGCTTTCCTATATCTGCTGACACACTTTTATTTACTTAACTGAAACCAGACCCAAACTTTATGGAAAATGCAAAAATGGGAACAAGAGATTAAAAATTTCATTATGACTGCTGTTTTGCCATAAGTGGCTTTGCTATAACCAAGCTAGACTGTATCAGAATCTGAACAGCTGGTACTTCCTCTTTGAACATATGTAACAAGCGCGATCCATGCTACAGAAAAAAAATTTGTCATGGCATCATCCACAACAGTGGCCCGCATGCATTTCAATGCACAACTGCCAACCTTCACTACAGTCTTAACAGCAGTGCAAAAAACACTGCTTCAAGGACACCAGCCATTTCAGAATTATTGGAGAAAGCCAGCAATGGTCAGCATGAAGCCTGTCATATAAACTTCTTCCCACATGAAGATTGATTGATTTGATTGATTTTATGGGGTCCAATGTCCCAAAGTAACTAAGGCTATGAGGGACGCCGTAGTGGAAGGCTCCGGATAATTTCGGACACCTGGGTTCTTTAGCATGCAATGACATCGCACAGCACACAGGCCTCTAGCATTTTTTCGCCTCCATCGAAATGAGACCACCGCGGCCGGGGTCAAACGCGCGTCATTCAGGTCAGCAGCCGAGCACCATAGCCACTGAGCCACCGCAGCGGCTCTTCCCCCATGAGGAGTTTTTTTTTTTTTTTTCTATCCCTTGCCCATCCCCTTTGTTGCATGACAGCACAGTTCCACAACTGCAAACTCCTTTTACAGCTCTGTCATTATGTCTGCACTAAAATTTAGCAGCACTTCCGCACAATATCTAGGCAACCAAAAAATATTCTTGGTTCTTGAAAGTAACACTCAAGAGCACAGAAGAAAAGCCAAAATCCCACAGCATACCCCATGTTTGCCAATAGGCATCCTCAAGGCTTATTTATCACCAGTGCTATGTGAGGTTTTAAAACCTCAGATGACGTGCCAAGACAAAGAAGGAAAGAGAGTATACTGACGGCAGCGACACAGCGCGGGCAGCGCCAGTCTCCGCGGGGTATCTCAGCCAACGGGGGTAGCAGGCAGAAGGTGTGGTAGCTGTCATCACAGCCATCGCACAACAGCATGCTTTCTTCATCGTCGCCACGGCCACACGTGTGACACACTATCTGTTCAATCTGCAAGCGGTATACCCGAGAAAGATGGCGGCTTTAAGGCGCAAGGAGTCAAACTTCAACACAGCGCACATTTTTATTACGCAAACTCTTCCAACGCGGAGTGGTTACATGTCACTAAGTTCAAAGAATTTGGCGCCAGTTGCATTTCCACCGATGCATTCAGTTTCGGTCTTCAGCCGAGAAAAGCATAAATTTCCTCGCGCTGCAGGGCTTTAGCGAATTACCTTTTTTTCCATTTAAAAACCAATACGGCACGGTCTCGTCCGTGTCTTAGAACTCTCTACTAAAACTAACTATTGACTGTGCCGATTTAAAGTTCGTTATATTTTAAGCACCTAGCTAATTAGCATTATATTTAAATTATTTGATGTCCAGCGGGGCTGACTGTGTTCCTGACAGTTTTTTTTTCTTCTATCTCCCCTCTGTAATGCTCTTATACGCTTGAGGGTAATAAAATAAATAAGGTGCCCTCCTTTGCAAAGGTCCCCGTAGCTGCATAAAAATTAAGTGCTAAATGTGCATCTATCTGCACATCAAACAATACAGCTTTCACAGGCATTTACCGTAAAAACCGGACTATAGGTCGGACCGGAATATTGGTCGACTCCCCAACTAACCAATTCTGAAAATGAAAAAAATCTTTATCAAAGGGAAAAGTACGGAAAGTCACCCTTACCTTGAAAGAAATGCGGCTCAACAGTTTGCATATTGGTGACAGCATTTATTTTCATTTTAATGCTGCTCATATGTACACCCGGCCAATTTTTTAACAGTATCGCGCACTCATCGACCCATGTGTTTGTCAGCACCTTATCATCGCGGCCAGAGCGGCGAAAACAAACGAAGTACGCGCATGTGTACACATGCGCGTACTCTCGCTTCGTTCACCGCTTCATGCCGTGATCTCTGCCGCTTTCACGCGGATGCATTCGGCAGTCACAGGCAGCGATCTCGCACGCAGCTCCCGGACGAACTCCGCAACCTTTCCTTCCAATTCTGGATATGCTGCGGTCTGCCCACGGAATGATGTTTTCTTCTGTTTGCTGCAAGCTGTAATACGCAGCTTCTTCCTCCACCAGTACCAAATGCTCTTTTCAGATATACTCCAAATTTGCGCTGTGCCGCCAGGTTGCCGTGAGCTTCCACATACTCAGTCACGTTTTTCTTAAAGGCAACAGTGAATTGCCGTTGGGTTCCACTCATTTTGAAACAAAATGTGAAAAAGCAGCCTTTAACCAATATAGCTTTGCAACAACGGAAACACAAAATGGAGGTACCACGCCGCGCTGCTGCTGATGACGATGGTGATGGAGGCTGTTGACCTCAGCCGCACATTGTTGCAAGACTTCCGTAGTTTTTCTGCCAATGACCGGTATATAAGGCGGGGGTCTACTTTTCGCTGTTTTTTTTTTTTAAAGAAGGTCTACCTATATTCCGGTTTTTACGGTATATTTAGCACGAAAAAGATTTGTAACTCACCACAAAACAAGCCTGCAAACAAGCTTTCACAAACACTTTTCATAGCCATAATTTGGCACAAGTGATGACATCACTTACCACAAAACAAGGCTGTAAGAAAGAAAAGGCTATGCTTGACATTTGAGGACAGGTAATTTCATGTACACCTATTCCAGTGCAACGCTTCCACTCCAGAGAATTACCGTATTTACTCGCGTAATTTGTGCCCATGCATAATTTGCACACCCCTTAATTTATTTCTTCCTGGCAACAACAGACATAGACATAGACTAGAGTTTCAAAAAAAAAAAAAAACCTTTAACTTATACATTTTACGCTCCACACTGCACCAGACCAGTGTGCACACAGGCACGCGCAAGGCAGGCTTGAGAAGATCGGCACGGCCGCATCGCCATGTACGGCTACGAAAGGTGCAAGTGGCGAGAAAAAGAATGGTGCACCGTTTACCCGGCTTGCTTGCGCTGGTGATCACTTTCCCAGATGAACAGTTACTCACTTCCGGTAGTCGCCGGCACACGACGAAATCCGAAACTACCAAGCTGTTTGCTGTATGGTTTTCCGCTAGTAAGCCGGGCCACTCGCGTCCCGAGGGCATCGGCTTATAGCTTATTATTTCCATTTGCCTCCAACTGCTGGCTTTGTGATTGTATTGTTGTGCATTTATTGCTTCGAGCTGCGCATGCGTCATCATGCCATTCTGCAGGGGCGGTAGCGTGCCGGGACGGGAGGGGATATGCATCCTATATTTGGAGTCAACATTTGTCTGGACAGTGAGGGGTGTGAGTACAGGCAGCAACGCACAGTATATATTGCACGTTACGACCTTGTAGAGTTTTTTTAGGACATTTTTGTGAAATCACTATGTAGTTTGTGCGCCCCCTTTTTTTTGAAGCCGTAATTTAAAGAAAAAAAGACGCAAATCACATGAGTAAATACGGTATATAAAATGCAGGGCCACAACTCCATTGCATGACTCTGGCGAGGTCCCGACTGCCCCTAGACACAAATCACAGCACCATGAAAAGCAAGGCCCTCACAGGTTTTGGTTTGCGCTCCTCTTTCAGTTCACAGCATTCATCCTTCATGTCTTCGCCAATGCCTGTAGACCATAAAAAAAAAATGTGTGAATAAAGCCAGTATTTCACTAAAGTGGGTACAATATGGCACACGAGCACTATAAGCTACAAAATTTATTCTTATCTAAGCAGGCCAAGGCAAAGCAAGGAACAGAGAGATGAGACCACAAGCAACAGGACGTGAGCATAAATTATTTATAAATTTTCTTTTGCTTGATATGCACCACACAATTAAGGACACCATTACTGTGCATAAGAGCATGAAATGACAACCACGAGGATTACGCTCAGTGCCCCTGTTTTCTTGTGTTTCCGCAAGTAATCGTGAATTTCAACATTTCGGTGGAATTCAATTCAATTCAATTCAATTCAATTCCATTTATTTTCCAGAAAATTCTGGCGGCTGCCTGGACTAAAAGCTGTAGGTATACAGCTTGACGAGGCCCAGGCAGCCGTTACAAGGCATAGAAGCAGACTTTGTTGAGAACATTTACATACACACACAAAAAAAACGAACACATAGTCAGGTTACAGTTTTCACAAAAAAAAAAACAGGACAGCCAGAAAGCACAAAATCATCAATAAATTACAATAGGGAAATACAGAAAACATATTTACATAAGATACAAGGGAGCAGCTGTACTTGGGCGCGAATTATACGTCAGGAATTATTTTTGAAGAAATAATTCATGCAATGCTTTCTTAGTAGGGTTATTTATGTCTTTATATCTATTTAAAATTACTGGAAGATTGTGCTGTAGTGCTTGGAACTTATAGTCAGTGCGAAAATGGGGAACTAACCAAGTGTCTGTGTTGCGAGTATTAACTGTGTGATCGTTCTGTTTCAGTAGCGCAGTGCCTTCTATCATAGACCTAAAGGATGACGACAGATGAAATGAAAGCAATATTCGGAATTCATACATGCTTTGAATTTTTAACACACTGAATGTTTCAAAAGCTTGTATGCTAGCAGCCACATTCTTCCTTCTTTTTTTTGATGCTACTGATGTTGGACATCAGATGGAAATGTGATTAACTATCTGATTCTCTTGAAAGCTAAAATATGATATCGTTTTTCCATAAATTTAACTAGTTAGTACCTAGTATAAATCATTTTAATTAGTCACTGCTTAGTACTTTAGCACAAAAAATGGATCAATCAAAACAATTTTTAATGCATGGCTACATAGTCTAATAGTACAAAGCGCAATAATCAAAGCTAGTTTTTCATTTCAGCTTTACAAGTAATTTCGCAGCACTTGGAATAGCAACATTCAAGGTGCAAATATCATGCATGGAAAAATTTTCAAAATCAAATTCTTGAAGCATGATTGAGCAACTGTGTTTTAATTATTGAAAACATTGCGCCTACAGCTTCCCTCAGCAAAACAAGACATCTCTATCTGTCCTAGATGCCGGGACGTCGACATACTAAGAATGTTCATGCCGTTAAATTGTCTGCTCCTGCACAAATTCAGCCCAAATGATGATCTAAATTCAATATTATGGTCAAAATTCTGAATTCCGGAATGAAAAAAATTGGTATGATTGGGGCATAATAGCTGTGGTTTCCAAAATTGTCATTTATAGAAAATCAATTTTTTGGACCATTTTTCAGTTCCAGCAGCAGCAAAAAGCATTCTTGGTATCAATAAACCATCATCATCCATTCTGGGAGCTTCTTACAGCAGTATCAGGCTGGTCAAAAATGACAAATATCAGCAAGCGGAAATTTCGACCACCTGGGCTTCTTTAACATGCACCAACATCGCGCTGTTCAAGGGCCTCTAGAACTTTGCCTCCATCGAAATTCAACTACCGCGGCTGGGATCGAACCCGCGTCCTTCGGGTCAGCAGCTGAGCACCATACCACTGATCAGTAATCGTTAACTGAATGCTCACTTTGTTCCGTTCCATATTGGAGGAACCTGTATATAGCAGCAAAAAGCAATATTTTGCTTCTTGCAAGTAGCAAACGCAGCTCAGGAGCGTAATGTAAGAGAAAAAATAAAAAAAATGCTAAGATCTAGAAAATTCTTAGCTAAAACAAAGCTGCTCACCTTTTGGACAGTATCCTGGCATTTTTGGCCCTGCCCCATAAAACTGCAGCTTCCTCAGCTCGCTGTTGCTCGAGTAATCGACGTCATCATTCTGCAATGAAGTAATTCACAAGAAAAATATGCATGTGTTTCGTCATAGTCCAAAAATATCACCTAGTTTTGGCCCAGCAGCAAAAATGCACAGCATGACCACACACAAAAAATGGAGCACCGAGATTGCCACAGCTGTGCATGCAAAAAAAAAATTTTTTGCAGCTGCTGCGCATTTGCACCTTTCGCAACCACGCCTCTTGCCTACAATGTGTTGCAACTGAACACAATCAATATTAGGCTGTCAAATGTTGCAAATCACATTTCAATGCCCATTTCATCATGAGCTCGCATATCAACAAAATTCGAAGGCCTACTGATGAGCTCACCCTGTAAATAAATGCGTCACATATGCACAAACAGTGGCCATGATTTCTCAATTCTCTTAATCGCAAAAAAATGAGTCATGATCAAAAATGTCAAGCTTTGACCTGGTGCTGAATGATGGAACAGGTACACTGTAACGAGCACGACAAAGGTTATACATTTTGCAATTCTTGCATTGGCAATCACTACCAAAGGGTATAAGCGCAGCTTAGTAATGATGGACGCTAGAATAAATTTATATTTACATAAACTTCACAACTAAAGAATGCTTTTAATTCTGTTTCTTCTTTTTAGCTACCTTACACCTTTACGCAATGAACACTTTTAAGACTTTCAAAGCCAAGGCTCATAGCAAGAACAAAAAGATGTGCAACAACAGTAGGATAAAAAAAAAACTATTTCAGATGCCACAGCAATGCACGCATGCCGTTTCATACGACAAGCAATACGTCTGTACAAAGTGAACCTCGCTAGCAAACTTGCAAAGGAAGGATGTTCTCAAAGCCTCACTAGCACAGCTTTACAAATTTTGCCTAACGTGACCAGTACTATCCATTACAAAAATAGCAGCTCATAAACTGTCCCTCATTGAGTGAAAGCTTGAGCGAGTTAAAAAAAAAAGGCACCCCACACGAGCATTCAAGACAGTATGAAATATTAACTGGCTTCTCAGGGCTCCTGAAACACTCTTTACACCCTTCGCCTCCATTTCTTTCACACCTTTGTCACGCTTAGTGGCTTCTGTACCTTAGGACAGGCTCTGCTATGCCACCAAATACAAACCATCACCACTTACTCTATTTGGGTTCCTTTTGCGAAAGGCAATGCTGGGAGCAAAGCACAGAACCTTGCTGCAAGGCAAAGTGCATTTCTGAGCTTCCTAAGGGCCTCTTCCCCCCCAAAGTGGACACCGACCACCAGGCCCGAAAGCACTGTGATGATGATGATGCTGGTTTGTTTTCAAGGCAAAAGGGCAGTTATAGCAAAGAGTGCCACAACTAGTGAATGTGGTGCCTGGTGGCTAACCAGGTACCAAACTAATCCCGAAGATTGTGAATAAGCACTTATCGCTTTTCTGCCTCCTTTTATATGCAACGCGTCTGGTCTGACACGCACCGTGGGTGCGTCCACGCACTCTGGCGGCTCCTTGCCATGACGCTTGGACCGGCGTGCCGACCGGTCAGGAGGGGGCTTGATAGCTTGCCGTGAGGGAATCCCATGGGGCACATAGTCACGGTCCTTCTTGTCACAGTCTTCAGAGTCTTCACTCAAGTTCTGCAGCCCACAAATTCAGGTATCCGTCACGTGTGGCCGTAGGAAAGTAATACCTTCCATAATGAGATGGATCATACCACCTCAAAAATTTCCTCGTTACTTTCTAATGCAACCGAAGGATGATTTCTACTCCTCACACATATAATTTATCTGATGTAAGCAGGTCAAAGACAAAATGTTTCTAGTTAAAACCAAAGGAAAAAGAAAAATAATCAGACGCACCAGCACCATGGAGTGAAAGATAATCGCTGACAGCCCTACCATGGGCAATGAAAGATGAAGTCCTCTTGCAATTTTCCCCAACTATTTTTTTTTGCCGCATCAAGCCCTGTTCATCGCTTTCTTTAGAAGATGGCTGGTCCCAGTTCCCAGTTCATCAGAAAAACAAGATGCGAATTAACAAAGGTACTTTTTGAATAAACATGATGGAAGCTCACAGTCACCGAAACCACTGTCAGCTTCCATCATGCCTGTCATAACAAGCACCTCTTTCCATTATTCCCTTGTCTGCTGAACTTTTTGAATAAAGTGGTTGTAAATGTGTTGAGGCCCGCAGCCCAACACAGTTAAATACACATCAGCCAGTGGCTGCCAGCCGAGATAACAGTGAAACAAAAAGCATTCATGACAGAAAGTGTACGCCTCTTCTGTGTTCTGTATGCGATAACTCGTTCACTTAACATTTACCACCAGTTCTCCTTCTTACACACCTTAGACAAAATGTAGTCACCAACAGATTTGGTAGAACACGTCATTCTCTGAATGTTGCTGCTTAAATACCGTATCAGCTAGTGCAATTTCAGCAACCCTAATTTACCATCCAGATTTTTTTTTTTACTTTTACTCGCACATTTTATGCTCCCTGCTGTACAAGACCAACAGCATGCATGCGGGTGCACGCAAGACAGGGGAAAGTAGGTGCAGCCTAGTCGCCATGTATTGCTGCGAAGAGTGTGAAGTGTGAGTGGTGAGGGGACGAAGTGCGCGCCATTTACCTGGATCGCTCGCAATGGCAATCACTTTCCGAGACTAACGGGTTTTATTTTGTGCGAATTTAAGGGGTGCAGCAAAATGCATACCACCACGTCAAAAGAAACCTTCGCAGAACCCTTCGCTGCCGAAATTTTGCACATTTAAAAAGGAAAAATAACCCAGCATCATTTTTCAGAGCGACTCTGCTATTAGACATTTGTCATTTCTGGATTCATTTGAAACCAACACTTTTGCGTAACAACGAAAACAGAGAGCTACATACAATCACAACACTCACAAATTTCCTCACATGAAATGTATGCAATGAGGAATCAATGTCACATAAGAAAGCTGGGACTCACAATGTCGCCCAGGCTAGCCCCACTCTGGAAGACATCATATGGATAGAGGATGCGCTCATAGTGCTGCCGCAGCAGTGAGCCTATGGTGCGCATGGGTGCATAGCCCATGCGTGACGCAACCTTGGTCCACTTCCTGTCCCGGCACACCTGCTCCATGCCACCTTCATCGTGGACAAACTGCACGGACCATTAAAAAATAAGCGCCCGAAGCAGAAGCCTCCATCGCTTCAATTCAAGACTCAAGGTGCAAGACAACAGGACCAAGGTTCTTACCAGCACTCTGCTGCTAATGAAATCATTCAAACAACAGCAGTGTGGATCATGTCAGTGGAAGAAAACAAATGTGTGCTCTTTGGTCGTAGGCAGTACAAGCAGGCACGCAGCACTTTGCAAAGTGCATCTTAGTGCATTTTAGTGCTAGCTGCAACCACATCAGGAAAGTTGAATGCCTCAGGTGTAATACCCATCGTATTATATAATATTTGGCATGTAGGCCAGACTGTTAATCTTCCAGTTTTACCAACTCCACTTGGAACTGTTTCTGAGCAACTATGACAGCCCTCGGGCCGAAGAGATTTTCTTTTTCCCCATTTATTTTTGTCGTAGTGCAGTTCGTTTTGTTTCATCAAGTTTTAGTTTTGTTTCATCTACTTAACCCTGCAAGGCATTGCCTCACAAGCATTTTGTGCAAAAAAAAATTCATGATATTGCAACAGTGCCTAGATTATAAGATAGAATACTGACATTTGCTCAACAAAATCAAAACACACCAGTTTGCACAAGCAAAGCTGTCCAAGATTTCTCATGACAGCCTTACATGAGAATGGACAACTCATAGCAGTTACTCTAGCATTGTTGTCAAGGCTGTCGTTAAGCCTAAAATGTTTGCAGAAAGCTGTTTGCTTCATGTGTCAAGTACAGAGCACCATTAGAGTGTACAGGTTTGAATAAAGAGCTGTTACGACAGTATCAAATTCATTTATTTGCGAACAGCTAATAAAAATGAAAAGACCGACTGAACATGTTGATTTCATAATTGTGGCCATGTTCAGCATGTCTTATGCTACAAGCTCTTCATGAACAGCACTTGTTCATAAGACAGCGACAGTGTTATATCAACTCTTCGTATCGTCCTAACCTCGACTTGCATACAGATATGCTTTTATGAATAATTAAGCACATTCGTTCCCAAAGCTAACACAGTGTAAGTGCAGAACATTAAAATTCACCAGCATAACCCCCCCCCCCCCCCCCTTTCCCTACCAGAAACTGCTCAAGTACAGAAGACTCAACAAGGCTCAACAACATAATCATGCGGCTGTTTTAAAATTTATTGAATCTTTGAATAAAAAACAGCTGCAGTTTTATAAAAAGGTGATGGCAGCACTTGGAGAAAGTTAAAAAAATGTAATATGCCATTTCTCACACACATTACTACTAGAACAAAGCGTGCAATGAGAAGTTTCATGTCTCACTCTTTGAATTTTGTGAACTAAAAAACTGGCTGTGAAGACAGATGTGTAGCAGTCATTCATCTCTGACCAAGCCATCACATATAGACACAAGAGCTTTTACATGACAAAAGGTGTCAGCCCTTACAGTGCACACTCAAAGCACCACGGAAAGTAATGATCACACTCATTCCCTTGTTCTAACACACACTATTTAATTATCAAGGCATCAAGGCTTAGTGCATCCTAAATAAGCACTGGCTTTGCAACAATTGCAAGTCAGTGCTAGTTAGAACACAAACACCTTTAGAAGTCCTCATAAGCAGGTAATATAAATGGTAACAGCAGGGAACTCATGGCAGCATTGCCAAAGCTAGGGTCCTTCAAACTACTACGCTCAACTAATAAAATGCACACCATACACTGTGTAAAAATTAAGGAAAGGTCTGTTCCATGGTTCTCCACCTACATGTTTAAAGCACCACAAGCAGCACAGCAGTGAAAAACTCAATAGGTTCTGTTTTGCCAGAGAACAATATACACAAGAGGTTCATCCCTTACTCTATAGAGGTTGTAGAGATCAAGTGCCTTCTTTTCTATGTTGGGTATCTTCAGCCTCGAACCCTGCAGCAAATCAAAGAAAAAAAAAAATGTTGCAAATCTAGAAAGAGCACAATGCTGTACATTCTGCAGCATATACATGATGCACTAACATCATCATCATTTATTACAGGTGAGGGTCCACGGTTGGACATAAGAGGGTGGCAGGAGAACAGAAGGCAATTCAACTCTGCATTTTCAATAGGCATGACACAAAAAATACAAGCAAAAGCATAGTGAACACCTAACGAATTGGTTACGAACCACTCAGTCAAAGCAGTGTGATGTACAAAAATAAAACCTAATGCTTCTTACCTGGAGATCCCAAAATTTCGCTATTTGGTCTAGAAAGTTGAGCTTTATCCTCGTAGTTGCCTGTAAAGTAAGGCATAGCCGTTGTCACAGAGAATACACACTTGCACATGAATAATGCACAGCAAAGCTATCCTGCCAACTATGCTTCAGCACAGTCTATATTGCCAAGTTCTCTTAAGTACTGCTGATTCGCACCTGCTATTTACTAAGGAAAGTTTGTGCTGAAAGCTTCTGATTCTGAGAACAATGGCAATGACAAATAGCAAGCTAAGCTCAAAATGAAATGAATGTGAGTGAAGCACACCTACTAGGTGAAAGCGAGCTCACAGTTTGATCAACATATGGGAGCACAAGAGTAGACTCTCAATGAAGACTCACTTCTAGTTCATTTAGGCGCTGTACCCTAGGTGTGAACTTGAAGTTCTCAACATCCACTGCAAACGGTGGCTGCCAATCCTGCAGGAACATGTTACATACAAATGAGTCTCTTTAAGAAACACATAGCAGACAGCAAAAAGCCAAGATAATTATTTCAGCATGTGTTCAGACAATGCAGTGCACAAGTTTGCAAAAAATGATGGGTGTGTCTCAAATGTGTCCTTTACAAAGTGTAAACTTAAAGGAATGACATACAATTTCCCAACCTGCTGCCTATGAAACAATGTGAACACTGCAGGCGCCTATGCAGATATAAAAGAGAGATTACATGGGCCACATGCTACTGGTCACACAGATGGTCCTTGCAGCTCGGCTAGCGCTAATGCGTTGCTCTGATACAGCTAGCGAGATATAAGCAAACGTAAGACTTCCAGACTTCCACCTAATTACGGCAATAAAACCGCTTTTTTATACATATAAATATTTATTTTTTTATATGCGCGTCATTACTCAGTGGCATTTTGGGGAAAGCCAGGAACAACATCGAGGTAAAATATAAAATCGAATTTATTCGTTTCGGAGCGCTTTAGAGAACGGCCCCGGGCGCTGTCCAGAAAGCGATTCCGAAGAGAATCTACTGCCTGCCCCCGCAAAGTGCCCCTCAACTGGCGTCCCCGACCAATGAGAAATGGGAGAGGGGGCAGCCCTCCCAGCCGACGCAGTACGCTGACGCCATTTTACAAGTCGGACATGTTGAAGAAAAAAATGCAACCAACACATACACAAGGCAGGAAGCAAAACCTACGACTATAGTTGACCTGTATGTGTGGAGATTGACGAAGGCTATGCCTCAGCTACTAATTAAGCGCGCAGCAATTAGCTGCTGTGTTCTATGTGGTCAGCTGTAGCTGCCACAAATTATTACTTATGTTTTTACTTGGAACGCATGGTTCTTTATCCAGAAGCTGGCAATCAGTTTTTGCCACTGTCTTGGGGAGGTGTCAGGCAACTTGAAATGACCCCTCAATGCTGTGGCCCCTGCATCACACACCCACAGGAAATGTCCTCTGTCAGCCTATGAACACACCTGGTAGCGTGCATGAAGGGAAAAAAAATGCTTCCTCTTCTGCATTCTGCGCACGGCATTTTTTTTTTCTCATCCAGCAACGACGCTAAGCCTCCTTCGAATAGAATTTGCTGGCTCCCTGCGTCACAAAGCGACGCTGAGCTGCACCATGCCATTGTGGAAAACACGCCTTCGGGGATTTAAATCCCCACATGAAAACAAAAGACGCCATGATCATATTTGATGGTGCGTCTCGATGGAATAGTGTTCTTATTTCTTAGCATTACGAATGAAAATTCACAACATAAGAAAAAAGAAATCATGTTGGCAGAAACAGGAGCTATCAGTGAAAGTGTAGATCAGAACAATATTCGAGTACTAACCGGGGGTGGCCTGATTTTGCAAATCCCAGTCTGTTCCGCGATGGGTCGAATTTTCGCTATGTATGCCATGGGGTCTTTAAACTCTTCAGCCGTCGGCTCGAACACGGGTGCCTCCGGGGGAGGAACGAATTCACCTTCCGGGTTCATCATTTTTCAGGTAGGTTGTCCTTAAGGGGAAAAGAATATGAAATTATTTACATCACTACGAGACATGTCCACGTCTGTCCATTTTCTCCTCACGCACGAGTGACTCGTCGAGGTGTGTTACGCCAGAGAAAGTAGGTCTAAAGTGCGATTATCTCGTTAGAAGCTATTCAACGCATTTCTTACCGAACACTAGTAACCGAACACTAGTAAGATGACTGTGCATTGTCTCAAACGTTGCACTGAGAACAATGAGCGCTATGCATAGCGTGGAAATAATTCGCGGAGTAACACGAGTGCGAACTTTTCGTTCCGTGCTGCCGCAGTTCGGTGAACAATCACGTTTCCAAACGTTACTTGCTTTTTACCGCATGATACGCTTCTCCGTGCATGTAGCTCGTATGGAAAGTGCCCAGTTTTTTTGTGCCGAAGTCCAAGCGTCGAAGTTGGGGCAAAACGGTAGTTCACAGGCCTATAACGTAGTACGGGAATCTTCCATTGCATGCACCTCCAGTTTTGGCTTCCCGATGTCCTTACGGTGTGCCCGTTGGCATATATCTCCGCTTCTGTCTCTCATCATTGATTAGAGCTCTCCTTATCGCGCAGAGCGAATCTCGCTCTATTTACCACTTTGTTAGTCAACGAGCCATGGATGAAGTGCCGTTTGTTCGAATGTGCGGAATCTCCTACCCGCAGACTCGATTTCGGTTACCTGTAAGTGCACGAACCAGTCTTGCATCAGCGCGTACCCTCTGAAATTTCTTGTATAACCCCTCGGTTTCACTTGAATCGATAGTTGTAACTCCACGGCGCGGTGCCGGGCGCAGTATGCAAAGTACGTTGCCGTAAATATTTACTGCTTCTGTTCTAATCCGGAGCCATGCCGACGGAGCAGCGCCCCAAATCCGGGCTTCCAAAAACGGGCACATGACTCACCGGTGACAATAACGCTTGCTGAATAGGTCATGAAAATGTAACTTGATGCACCGGGTGTGACTTTGGCTCGTCGAGTGGTCACAAATACTAGCACGCGCACAACTTGCAAGCTGCGCACCGCTCGAGGGTGGCTGCTTCTATGGCCTTCCCAGGTTGCAAACATGGATTGCTATTGGCGGTTTGGTAATTGAAAAGACGCCGCAGAATGTTCCAGCATGGCGCGTAAGTGTCGTTAGCTGCGTTGAACTGCTTAGCCGCTTTTTCGTGCTGACAGGAAGGTCTTTTCGTCCGCACGTCACCTGATTGCCAGAATTACGAATGGTGCGTCGGGTAATGCAAAAATGTGTGGAGCGGCTCGGGCATGCACGGTTTTGTTTCAAGATTAACGAAAATCATGATCTAACGTGCTTTCTCGTGACTGAAGCAGAAAAATTACTTTTTTAATCCTCGTTCAGCCACAGTCGTGTCCGCGTCTAGCTGGCGGCATATTTAGGGGATAATAGGAAGTGCGTTTCTTTCCTGCTTGGTCCCGCCGATTGAGAGCACTTCGTGGTAGCTCAGAAGTTACCTTTTAGAAAAGTGTTGTGTCTATAAGCTAGCGCATATAATGAAATCAAATGTAGGCCTTATACCCCCGTCCTTTCGTTACTGGAAGAAACAACGGCACTTCAGTTACAACTTGTTACTGGCCACTGAAAAGACAAATGAAGTTGGGACAAAACGTTGAAAAGCCGATGAACCTGCTAACAAAAAACCGATGCCGTTTCGAATTCTCAAGTTGCCTACGTTTTCATCCCTTGCTGCAAATAAAACATAGGCTGTATACATGCCTTATCATCACGGTGCTATTACTAATGGAAAAGGCTTTGTCACATATCGTGTCTACCACCAACCCCGCCTGCCCCCTGTTACGTGGCCTCTAATAAGTCGGCCTTCTAAAATTCGAATTTTGAACAAAAGGGCAGACTTATTTTTGTTTTTCGTATATATATGGCACGTCACAAAACCGCAGCTTCTAAGTAGCACTGACACAGGAAGACCGTCACTCGTGACACTGTACCGTCATCAAGCGTAGCAACGAGAAAATTTGCAACGCCTGCTGAACTGTTGCGCAAATCGCGAAATTCAGCCAGAGTTATCGTAAGCGTTGTCTTTAGCCGCCGCGGTGGCTCGGTGGTTAGTGTGCTCGGCTGCTGACACGCAGTCCTGCCAGCACGCAGAGGGAAGCTAGCCGGCGCTGCTGCTGCTGGCGTTGCCTCCCCCTGGGGATCTGCACTACATAGTTTTCCGCTCCGCGCGTCCATTTCACGGTATGTAGCACAGCGAAACGGGCAAGGCATCGCGCCGAAGGGGGGATGGCGTTCCATGGACTCCCTGGCAGTGCTGCAACACGCTGTCGCGTTCCACCCCTATAAAAATGGGCTCTGAAACGCCTTCCGAGGAGAGCACATTAACTCAATCACTGCACTGTGTTGCCATGAAAACCAGAGCCAATTAACACTATTCTACACGCAGCAGACGACGCACAATCACACGTCAAAGTTGGCGAGCCCTTCCCGGCGGCTTTTTCATGCTCGCACCCTCCTCCGTCCCCCGCATCTGCGTAGACAAGGTGAGACGTGGCCATTGGTTATATTCTTTCAGACTTCAGGCAGCTACCGTGGCCGTGGCCAATGAGTCGCTTATCTCCGGCGGGTCGGGAAGCTCCGCTCCCAGAGGGGGGTCGCCGAAAGAGCGCCTACCTTCCAGCGTGCAAAAAGTGACGAGAGGACAGGGAAAGGCGCGAAGACACTGAAATTCAAATTTTAACTTTAAAATTTGTCGCCCGGACTCGCTCAAGACACTACTGTGGCCGCAGGGCAGTGCGCGCACCCGTGAGCGAACGATAGTGAGCCTCTGTACATTTCTCGAACAGACGGGCTTGACGTCCCGTCTGTTCTGCGCCAGGTAGTGATGCGCTGTTACGGAACGCTTCCCGTGCACTACCTCGGACGCTCAACAGCTGGGCGCCCCACCCCAGCTGTTGTGTGCAAAGTGTTGTGCGCGTGTGTTTTTTTTTTTCCTCTTTGACTGTACGCGCGCACGACCTGGACAATTTTTTTTTTATTGGACTCTGTAAATAGTGCAAATATGACTAATCCCTATGTCCTTTCTTGCTATCCCCTCACCTCTTTGGTTTCTCTTCTTCATACTGCCTTCTATCCTTTATTTCCTCTGCCCCAGCTCAGGTTCCGCCGATAAAGTGATGGCAGATGCCGGGGTGAGCAAAAATCTTTTAACTTCCTTTTATATATATATATATATATATATATATATATTTGATTAAACACTTACTACTACTACTTTAAAATTTGAATTTTAAAATTCAAATTTTAAAGTGCCGCCGCCGGCCCGGCCATGCCGGTTCGGCTCCGCCTCGAAGCGCGCGTTTTGACGTCATGTGCCTCCTCGGAGCACCGCCACGGCGAAATCGCAAGTTCGCGGCCAGTAAAGCTATCGCCTTAAAAACCGCAGATGGTCGAAATCATCCGGAGCCCTCCGCTATGGCGTTCCTTATAGCCCGAGTCGCTTCGGGACGTTAAACCCCATAAAACAAAACAACCAAATTCGTGCCCATTGTGGGTCACGCGGCGATGGCACAATGGTTAGGGCGCTCAACTACGGAGCTTGTAGGCGCGGGTTCGATCCCGTCCGTGGCGGCCGCGTTGCGATGGAGGCGGAGAAACTCAAGGCGGCCTAAATTACTCTTTCTAGCGAACTTGCAGGCACTGCACACACATACACTACACATACGAGACAGGACACTCCTGTCTTGTATGCGTGTGTTATGTGTGATGTGCGTGGCCCATGTACTGTGCGATATCATTGCACATTAAAGAACCCTAGGCGGTCAAAATTAACCCGGAGCCCTCACCTGCAGCGTCCCCATAGCCCGTGCCCCTTTGGAACATTAAATCCCATATACCATACCTTTTCTCCCTTGCGGCGCCAAACGGAGGTGAGGTGTGGCGGTCGCCACCCTAATAAAACGTTTGAAGTCACTGTGGTAGGTAGGTAGGTAGGTAGGTAGGTAGGTAGGTAGGTAGGTAGGTAGGTAGGTAGGTAGGTAGGTAGGTAGGTAGGTAGGTAGGTAGGTAGGTAGGTAGGTAGGTAGGTAGGTAGGTAGGTAGGTAGGTAGGTAGGTAGGTAGGTAGGTAGGTAGGTAGGTAGGTAGGTAGGTAGGTAGGTAGGTAGGTAGGTAGGTAGGTAGGTAGGTAGGTAGGTAGGTAGGTAGGTAGGTAGGTAGGTAGGTAGGTAGGTAGGTAGGTAGGTAGGTAGGTAGGTAGGTAGGTAGGTAGGTAGGTAGGTAGGTAGGTAGGTAGGTAGGTAGGTAGGTAGGTAGGTAGGTAGGTAGGTAGGTAGGTAGGTAGGTAGGTAGGTAGGTAGGTAGGTAGGTAGGTAGGTAGGTAGGTAGGTAGGTAGGTAGGTAGGTAGGTAGGTAGGTAGGTAGGTAGGTAGGTAGGTAGGTAGGTAGGTAGGTAGGTAGGTAGGTAGGTAGGTAGGTAGGTAGGTAGGTAGGTAGGTAGGTAGGTAGGTAGGTAGGTAGGTAGGTAGGTAGGTAGGTAGGTAGGTAGGTAGGTAGGTAGGTAGGTAGGTAGGTAGGTAGGTAGGTAGGTAGGTAGGTAGGTAGGTAGGTAGGTAGGTAGGTAGGTAGGTAGGTAGGTAGGTAGGTAGGTAGGTAGGTAGGTAGGTAGGTAGGTAGGTAGGTAGGTAGGTAGGTAGGTAGGTAGGTAGGTAGGTAGGTAGGTAGGTAGGTAGGTAGGTAGGTAGGTAGGTAGGTAGGTAGGTAGGTAGGTAGGTAGGTAGGTAGGTAGGTAGGTAGGTAGGTAGGTAGGTAGGTAGGTAGGTAGGTAGGTAGGTAGGTAGGTAGGTAGGTAGGTAGGTAGGTAGGTAGGTAGGTAGGTAGGTAGGTAGGTAGGTAGGTAGGTAGGTAGGTAGGTAGGTAGGTAGGTAGGTAGGTAGGTAGGTAGGTAGGTAGGTAGGTAGGTAGGTAGGTAGGTAGGTAGGTAGGTAGGTAGGTAGGTAGGTAGGTAGGTAGGTAGGTAGGTAGGTAGGTAGGTAGGTAGGTAGGTAGGTAGGTAGGTAGGTAGGTAGGTAGGTAGGTAGGTAGGTAGTAGGTAGGTAGGTAGGTAGGTAGGTAAGGTAGGTAGGTAGGTAGGTAGGTAGGTAGGTAGGTAGGTAGGTAGGTAGGTAGGTAGGTAGGTAGGTAGGTAGGTAGGTAGGTAGGTAGGTAGGTAGGTAGGTAGGTAGGTAGGTAGGTAGGTAGGTAGGTAGGTAGGTAGGTAGGTAGGTAGGTAGGTAGGTAGGTAGGTAGGTAGGTAGGTAGGTAGGTAGGTAGGTAGGTAGGTAGGTAGGTAGGTAGGTAGGTAGGTAGGTAGGTAGGTAGGTAGGTAGGTAGGTAGGTAGGTAGGTAGGTAGGTAGGTAGGTAGGTAGGTAGTAGGTAGGTAGGTAGGTAGGTAGGTAGGTAGGTAGGTAGGTAGGTAGGTAGGTAGGTAGGTAGGGTAGGTAGGTAGGTAGGTAGGTAGGTAGTAGGTAGGTAGGTAGGTAGGTAGGTAGGTAGGTAGGTAGGTAGGTAGGTAGGTAGGTAGGTAGGTAGGTAGGTAGTAGGTAGGTAGGTAGGTAGGTAGGTAGGTAGGTAGGTAGGTAGGTAGGTAGGTAGGTAGGTAGGTAGGTAGGTAGGTAGGTAGGTAGGTAGGTAGGTAGGTAGGTAGGTAGGTAGGTAGGTAGGTAGGTAGGTAGGTAGGTAGGTAGGTAGGTAGGTAGGTAGGTAGGTAGGTAGGTAGGTAGGTAGGTAGGTAGGTAGGTAGGTAGGTAGGTAGGTAGGTAGGTAGGTAGGTAGGTAGGTAGGTAGGTAGGTAGGTAGGTAGGTAGGTAGGTAGGTAGGTAGGTAGGTAGGTAGGTAGGTAGGTAGGTAGGTAGGTAGGTAGGTAGGTAGGTAGGTAGGTAGTAGGTAGGTAGGTAGGTAGGTAGGTAGGTAGGTAGGTAGGTAGGTAGGTAGGTAGGTAGGTAGGTAGGTAGGTAGGTAGGTAGGTAGGTAGTAGGTAGGTAGGTAGGTAGGTAGGTAGGTAGGTAGGTAGGTAGGTAGGTAGGTAGGTAGGTAGGTAGGTAGGTAGGTAGGTAGGTAGGTAGGTAGGTAGGTAGGTAGGTAGGTAGGTAGGTAGGTAGGTAGGTAGGTAGGTAGGTAGGTAGGTAGGTAGGTAGGTAGGTAGGTAGGTAGGTAGGTAGGTAGGTAGGTAGGTAGGTAGGTAGTAGGTAGGTAGGTAGGTAGGTAGGTAGGTAGGTAGGTAGGTTAGGTAGGTAGGTAGGTAGGTAGGTAGGTAGGTAGGTAGGTAGGTAGGTAGGTAGGTAGGTAGGTAGGTAGGTAGGTAGGTAGGTAGGATAGGTAGGTAGAGTAGGTAGGTAGGTAGGTAGGTAGGTAGGTAGGTAGGTAGGTAGGTAGGTAGGTAGGCAGGTAGGCTAGGAGGCTAGGCAGGCAGGCAGCGGCAGGCAGGCAGGCAGGCAGGCAGGCAGGCAGGCAGGCAGGCAGGCAGGCAGGCAGGCAGGCAGGCAGGCAGGCAGGCAGGCAGGCAGGCAGGCAGGCAGGCAGGCAGGCAGGCAGGCAGGCAGGCAGGCAGGCAGGCAGGCAGGCAGGCAGGCAGGCAGGCAGGCAGGCAGGCAGGCAGGCAGGCAGGCAGGCAGGCAGGCAGGCAGGCAGGCAGGCAGGCAGGCAGGCAGGCAGGCAGGCAGGCAGGCAGGCAGGCAGGCAGGCAGGCAGGCAGGCAGGCAGGCAGGCAGGCAGGCAGGCAGGCAGGCAGGCAGGCAGGCAGGCAGGCAGGCAGGCAGGCAGGCAGGCAGGCAGGCAGGCAGGCAGGCAGGCAGGCAGGCAGGCAGGCAGGCAGGCAGGCAGGCAGGCAGGCAGGCAGGCAGGCAGGCAGGCAGGCAGGCAGGCAGGCAGGCAGGCAGGCAGGCAGGCAGGCAGGCAGGCAGGCAGGCAGGCAGGCAGGCAGGCAGGCAGGCAGGCAGGCAGGCAGGCAGGCAGGCAGGCAGGCAGGCAGGCAGGCAGGCAGGCAGGCAGGCAGGCAGGCAGGCAGGCAGGCAGGCAGGCAGGCAGGCAGGCAGGCAGGCAGGCAGGCAGGCAGGCAGGCAGGCAGGCAGGCAGGCAGGCAGGCAGGCAGGCAGGCAGGCAGGCAGGCAGGCAGGCAGGCAGGCAGGCAGGCAGGCAGGCAGGCAGGCAGCAGGCAGGCAGGCAGGCAGGCAGGCAGGCAGGCAGGCAGGCAGGCAGGCAGGCAGGCAGGCAGGCAGGCAGGCAGGCAGGCAGGCAGGCAGGCAGGCAGGCAGGCAGGCAGGCAGGCAGGCAGGCAGGCAGGCAGGCAGGCAGGCAGGCAGGCAGGCAGGCAGGCAGGCAGGCAGGCAGGCAGGCAGGCAGGCAGGCAGGCAGGCAGGCAGGCAGGCAGGCAGGCAGGCAGGCAGGCAGGCAGGCAGGCAGGCAGGCAGGCAGGCAGGCAGGCAGGCAGGCAGGCAGGCAGGCAGGCAGGCAGGCAGGCAGGCAGGCAGGCAGGCAGGCAGGCAGGCAGGCAGCAGGCAGGCAGGCAGGCAGGCAGGCAGGCAGGCAGGCAGGCAGGCAGGCAGGCAGGCAGGCAGGCAGGCAGGCAGGCAGGCAGGCAGGCAGGCAGGCAGGCAGGCAGGCAGGCAGGCAGGCAGGCAGGCAGGCAGGCAGGGCAGGCAGGCAGGCAGGCAGGCAGGCAGGCAGGCAGGCAGGCAGGCAGGCAGGCAGGCAGGCAGGCAGGCAGGCAGGCAGGCAGGCAGGCAGGCAGGCAGGCAGGCAGGCAGGCAGGCAGGCAGGCAGGCAGGCAGGCAGGCAGGCAGGCAGGCAGGCAGGCAGGCAGGCAGGCAGGCAGGCAGGCAGGCAGGCAGGCAGGCAGGCAGGCAGGCAGGCAGGCAGGCAGGCAGGCAGGCAGGCAGGCAGGCAGGCAGGCAGGCAGGCAGGCAGGCAGGCAGGCAGGCAGGCAGGCAGGCAGGCAGGCAGGCAGGCAGGCAGGCAGGCAGGCAGGCAGGCAGGCAGGCAGGCAGGCAGGCAGGCAGGCAGGCAGGCAGGCAGGCAGGCAGGCAGGCAGGCAGGCAGGCAGGCAGGCAGGCAGGCAGGCAGGCAGGCAGGCAGGCAGGCAGGCAGGCAGGCAGGCAGGCAGGCAGGCAGGCAGGCAGGCAGGCAGGCAGGCAGGCAGGCAGGCAGGCAGGCAGGCAGGCAGGCAGGCAGGCAGGCAGGCAGGCAGGCAGGCAGGCAGGCAGGCAGGCAGGCAGGCAGGCAGGCAGGCAGGCAGGCAGGCAGGCAGGCAGGCAGGCAGGCAGGCAGGCAGGCAGGCAGGCAGGCAGGCAGGCAGGCAGGCAGGCAGGCAGGCAGGCAGGCAGGCAGGCAGGCAGGCAGGCAGGCAGGCAGGCAGGCAGGCAGGCAGGCAGGCAGGCAGGCAGGCAGGCAGGCAGGCAGGCAGGCAGGCAGGCAGGCAGGCAGGCAGGCAGGCAGGCAGGCAGGCAGGCAGGCAGGCAGGCAGGCAGGCAGGCAGGCAGGCAGGCAGGCAGGCAGGCAGGCAGGCAGGCAGGCAGGCAGGCAGGCAGGCAGGCAGGCAGGCAGGCAGGCAGGCAGGCAGGCAGGCAGGCAGGCAGGCAGGCAGGCAGGCAGGCAGGCAGGCAGGCAGGCAGGCAGGCAGGCAGGCAGGCAGGCAGGCAGGCAGGCAGGCAGGCAGGCAGGCAGGCAGGCAGGCAGGCAGGCAGGCAGGCAGGCAGGCAGGCAGGCAGGCAGGCAGGCAGGCAGGCAGGCAGGCAGGCAGGCAGGTAGGTAGGTAGGTAGGTAGGTAGGTAGGTAGGTAGGTAGGTAGGTAGGTAGGTAGGTAGGTAGGTAGGTAGGTAGGTAGGTAGGTAGGTAGGTAGGTAGGTAGGTAGGTAGGTAGGTAGGTAGGTAGGTAGGTAGGTAGGTAGGTAGGTAGGTAGGTAGGTAGGTAGGTAGGTAGGTAGGTAGGTAGGTAGGTAGGTAGGTAGGTAGGTAGGTAGGTAGGTAGGTAGGTAGGTAGGTAGGTAGGTAGGTAGGTAGGTAGGTAGGTAGGTAGGTAGGTAGGTAGGTAGGTAGGTAGGTAGGTAGGTAGGTAGGTAGGTAGGTAGGTAGGTAGGTAGGTAGGTAGGTAGGTAGGTAGGTAGGTAGGTAGGTAGGTAGGTAGGTAGGTAGGTAGGTAGGTAGGTAGGTAGGTAGGTAGGTAGGTAGGTAGGTAGGTAGGTAGGTAGGTAGGTAGGTAGGTAGGTAGGTAGGTAGGTAGGTAGGTAGGTAGGTAGGTAGGTAGGTAGGTAGGTAGGTAGGTAGGTAGGTAGGTAGGTAGGTAGGTAGGTAGGTAGGTAGGTAGGTAGGTAGGTAGGTAGGTAGGTAGGTAGGTAGGTAGGTAGGTAGGTAGGTAGGTAGGTAGGTAGGTAGGTAGGTAGGTAGGTAGGTAGGTAGGTAGAATCAGAATCAGAACGTTTATTCACGCAGAAATTTATACACAAAATGCTGTGTAGTCATCTGGATCCTTAGCCGCTATGGCTAGTGATGGATCCATTACAAACATTGTCAGAGTTAAACAATCACTATATGGAGCATTGCTATGAGCAACAACACGTGTTTAGCTTGGTGCATCAGATTGCTTGTTAAGGTAGTGGCGTTTTAGTTTAGAAACAAAGTTGGACGTGTATTTCATGTAACACGGCACGGTATTCCATATTTTAGCCCCGATAAAAGAAATTGAGCGCCGCCCGTATATGTTGTGAGCTATGGGTAAATTAAAATTATTGTGCTGTGCCTGCCTAGTGTCACGTTTGGGAGAGATGAATATGGAAGAAGGATGTGGAGAGTTCGTGCTAATTATCTGGCGGACTAAAATGGCCGTTTTGTACTCACGTACATTGGTGAAGGGCATTATGTTTAATTCATCAAAAAGAGGTTTGGATGGTATTGCTCTCGGTGCATATGATATTATTCTGACAGCCCTTTTCTGGAGAGTGCTAACTTTTGCTAAGTAAGATGCGAAGGTGAAACCCCAGGATTCAATGCAGTATATTAAATGGTTATGGAAAACGCTGAAATATATCATTCGTAGTGTGTTCTTGTCAAAATGTTTTTGTGCTTTAATTAGTGCATAGCACCCAGAGGTTAACTTTTTGCATAAGTTTTCTATATGAGGTGCCCAGTGTAGATTCTCATCAAGAGTTACTCCTAAATATTTGTAGCTTTGAACCCGTTCAATTGGTAATCCATCGAGATGCAGACTACATTCTACGGGGGTAGATTTACGACGGGAGGTGAAAGCAATGAACTTTGTTTTTTTAACATTTAGCGCTAGTTTGTTAGTGCTAAACCAATTTGCTGCTTTTTGGAGGCTATCATTTGCAAGTGATTCAGCCTTTTCTGCCGACTGATGAGGTATTAGTAGAGCTGTGTCATCTGCGTACATGACTGCTTGTCCATGCTCAATGAAACGAGGAAAATCATTTATAAAAAGGGAAAAAAGCAGGGGGCCAAGTACTGACCCTTGCGGAACTCCTGTCCTAACTTCCCCCATTGAAGATCTTTGATCTGAGATTTGCACGAATTGCATGCGGTTAGTTAGGTAGCTACGGAAAAAATTGATGGCTGGTCCTCGAAATCCATAACTTTCAAGTTTCTGTAACAAAATGTCATGTTTAACAGTGTCGAATGCTTTTCTAATGTCAAGGAATATGCCTATAATAATCTTGTTTGAATTTAAAGCCCGGTTAATTATTTCTGTTGCTGAGTGTACTGCTGTGCCTGTAGAATGACCTCTGCGGAAACCATGCTGTTCTCTGGCTAAGATGCCATATTTTTCAACAAAATCCTGTATTCTCTTAGCTATTAGTTTTTCGAAGAGCGTATTAATGCAACTCAGTATGGTGATTGGGCGGTAATTTTCTACATCATTGGGATTGTCGTTTTTGTAGATCGGTACAACTCTCCCAATCTTGAGCGTTTCAGGATAGATACCCGATAAAAAAGCCTGATTAAATATTTTTTCCAGTGGAAGGCACAAAATATGAATGTTGTCCTTAATGATGTTCACTGATATTTTGTCATGACCCATAGCTTTATTAAGCGACATCTGGCGGACGACAGCAACAATTTCGGCAGCTGTTATCTCTGTGTAAGCAAAAGTATTAGAGCACGGAGTTGGCAAAACAGTACAAGAGTTGATTTGCAAGGTGGCAGCTATACTATTACCTATGTTAAGGAAAAAATGGTTGAACGTTGAAGCAAGACATGCTAGGTCAGAGTTGAAGGCACTGAGCTCTGGCAAAATACTACATTTCTCGAGGGATCTAGTAATGGAAGCGATTATCCGCCATATTTCTTTTGAGTTACCTTGGGCTTTCTTAACCAGGTTGCTATAATACTGTTTTTTTCGCCTCCGCATCATAGAAAGTGACATATTCCGTATGCTTCTGTACTTTTCCTTGTAATAATTGTTGTTTGGATTTTTCATCAACTTAGTATGCCAATGCTCTTTTAGTCTGATTATGGAGAGTATTTCTTCATTCATCCAAGGACAAATAGGTGAATGAAGGCGCCATGCTCTGCGAGAGTTGTATTGCTTTTGGACGCAGCATGATGAAAGCAGCGTGCTGAATGCATTATATGCTTTATTGGCGTCATCAAAATCGATGCTTGAAAAGTCTTTTTCTTGGATAGAAATTTTTGTTGCCTCATAGTCCCATCTTGGTGACATATGAGTGTTGTCCTTGGAATGATGTACAGCTATTGTAGGAGCGATAAGAAAGGTCGGGAAATGGTCTGTAATGTTATATTTTATCACACCAAATTTCAAGCGGCTGACATCCAAATTTGATAATATGTGATCTATTGTAGATGATGATGTTGGCGTTATTCTGGTTGGACTTGCTATATGGTTTTGAAAGCCGTAGGATGACAAAAGATTTACGTATTCACTACTAGATGAAACAGCTGTGTTGATGTTAACGTCGCCACAAATAACCGCCTTTTTTTCCTTATTTGTGAGGCTGTACAGTGCCTCTTCTAGTTTGTCCAAAAATGGCTGAGTTCTAGACATGGGTGGACGGTACATGACACCAATAACCATGTTGTTTCCTAGTTCTATAAAGAGCATTTCGTAGTTACCCATACTGGTCTCTGTAATGTCCAGTAATTTTTTGTAAGTGATTTCCGATGACAGGTAAAAAGCTACACCACCGCCTCTAGAACCAGCCGCTCTTGGCAAGGACACAAATTTATAACCAGGTAGATTCAGAGATTCGTCTCCTTTAAGCCACGTTTCTGAAATTGCTATGACGTCATATCGCATTTTCTGGTGAGAAAGAAAGGCAGCGAGTGAGTCATAGTTTTTATGCAGACTTCTAATGTTGCAGTGTAGTAAAGATATGTTTTTTCCACGTATTCTGGCTGTGTTGTTCAGCATTTTTATGCTTGTCGCTATGTAAGCGCAATGCTTTAGAAAAAAGGAAACGGCTATACTATCTTAGACAGGTCGTTGCGAGTGGCTATGTGAATGACAGTGGAATTTTCTGCTTTCCTTGCCAGTATTTTAGAGTTAGAGACCCAGACGAACTTCCAGTTGTTGGCTTTCTTTCGGGCAATTGCCATTCCAAGCAATGCTTTGTATTCGGGGCACAGGTGCTCGTTCAGGTACACGGGTGTGGTCTCGGAAAAACCAATGTCATTTGCGGATAGCCTCTTTTTCCTTGCAGACTGCAAAAATTTGTCCCGAGCTGCGCGTGAAGCAAACTTGACAATGACGTTCTTTTTCGTTTTTTCTTTTGTGGGAACACGATGTACTACGTCTATGTCGGTTGTTTCTACGTCCATTCCAATTTTTTCACCTATTTTCTGGACCACTTCTACCAGTGACTCGTCCTCGGTCTCCGGGATGCCCTTAATTTCCACGTTAGAAAGCCTGGAGTATTGCTTTAGTTCAATCAGTTCCTTCTGCGTTTTTGCTAAGGTTTGTGCTAGTTCATCTTTCTCTAGTTTTAGGGCTGCGTGCTCTTTCTTCAAGGCCTCGAGTTCTTCACCTGTCGTGCGAAAGGCTTCGAAGGAATCGTTCATGAAAGTCATGCTTTGCTTCAGTTCTTCTACTTCCTTTCTAAGGACGGCATTCTGATCATTTACATACTTCAGCAGATCTTTGATTGTACCAGGTGGTTTGTCACCCATTTTTCAACAGCGAGCGATCAAGGCGCCGAGCGGGTAGCAAATTTTCTAAATAAGAATAATTCAATGCTACACACCTGCAAAGAAGTGCAGAAGCAGTTATGCCTTGCTCGATGCGCTCGCTCCTGGATCGCTCGCTGTTATGATGGTTGTCTGGCGCTGGTGCGCCAATTTATAGCTGAAGGCCGGGATGTCGATGCAATGCGTCGGCGCTTAGTCAGGATCTGCCGCTGGAGATTTGGTCGCAGGTAAGGCAGGCTCCCCCGGAAGCAGCAGCGATAGCTCCCCTCAGCAGCACGTGTAGTCCTCCGGTGATTGTGCAGCAGCGTCCGTGCAGTTTCAACAGCTGCAAAGAAGTGCAGAAGCAGTTATGCCTTGCTCGATGCGCTCGCTCCTGGATCGCTCGCGATGTAGGTAGGTAGGTAGGTAGGTAGGTAGGTAGGTAGGTAGGTAGGTAGGTAGGTAGGTAGGTAGGTAGGTAGGTAGGTAGGTAGGTAGGTAGGTAGGTAGGTAGGTAGGTAGGTAGGTAGGTAGGTAGGTAGGTAGGTAGGTAGGTAGGTAGGTAGGTAGGTAGGTAGGTAGGTAGGTAGGTAGGTAGGTAGGTAGGTAGGTAGGTAGGTAGGTAGGTAGGTAGGTAGGTAGGTAGGTAGGTAGGTAGGTAGGTAGGTAGGTAGGTAGGTAGGTAGGTAGGTAGGTAGGTAGGTAGGTAGGTAGGTAGGTAGGTAGGTAGGTAGGTAGGTAGGTAGGTAGGTAGGTAGGTAGGTAGGTAGGTAGGTAGGTAGGTAGGTAGGTAGGTAGGTAGGTAGGTAGGTAGGTAGGTAGGTAGGTAGGTAGGTAGGTAGGTAGGTAGGTAGGTAGGTAGGTAGGTAGGTAGGTAGGTAGGTAGGTAGGTAGGTAGGTAGGTAGGTAGGTAGGTAGGTAGGTAGGTAGGTAGGTAGGTAGGTAGGTAGGTAGGTAGGTAGGTAGGTAGGTAGGTAGGTAGGTAGGTAGGTAGGTAGGTAGGTAGGTAGGTAGGTAGGTAGGTAGGTAGGTAGGTAGGTAGGTAGGTAGGTAGGTAGGTAGGTAGGTAGGTAGGTAGGTAGGTAGGTAGGTAGGTGGTAGGTAGGTAGGTAGGTAGGTAGGTAGGTAGGTAGGTAGGTAGGTAGGTAGGTAGGTAGGTAGGTAGGTAGGTAGGTAGGTAGGTAGGTAGGTAGGTAGGTAGGTAGGTAGGTAGGTAGGTAGGTAGGTAGGTAGGTAGGTAGGTAGGTAGGTAGGTAGGTAGGTAGGTAGGTAGGTAGGTAGGTAGGTAGGTAGGTAGGTAGGTAGGTAGGTAGGTAGGTAGGTAGGTAGGTAGGTAGGTAGGTAGGTAGGTAGGTAGGTAGGTAGGTAGGTAGGTAGGTAGGTAGGTAGGTAGGTAGGTAGGTAGGTAGGTAGGTAGGTAGGTAGGTAGGTAGGTAGGTAGGTAGGTAGGTAGGTAGGTAGGTAGGTAGGTAGGTAGGTAGGTAGGTAGGTAGGTAGGTAGGTAGGTAGGTAGGTAGGTAGGTAGGTAGGTAGGTAGGTAGGTAGGTAAGGTAGGTAGGTAGGTAGGTAGGTAGGTAGGTAGGTAGGTAGGTAGGTAGGTAGGTAGGTAGGTAGGTAGGTAGGTAGGTAGGTAGGTAGGTAGGTAGGTAGGTAGGTAGGTAGGTAGGTAGGTAGGTAGTAGGTAGGTAGGTAGGTAGGTAGGTAGGTAGGTAGGTAGGTAGGTAGGTAGGTAGGTAGGTAGGTAGGTAGGTAGGTAGGTAGGTAGGTAGGTAGGTAGGTAGGTAGGTAGGTAGGTAGGTAGGTAGGTAGGTAGGTAGGTAGGTAGGTAGGTAGGTAGGTAGGTAGGTAGGTAGGTAGGTAGGTAGGTAGGTAGGTAGTAGGTAGGTAGGTAGGTAGGTAGGTAGGTAGGTAGGTAGGTAGGTAGGTAGGTAGGTAGGTAGGTAGGTAGGTAGGTAGGTAGGTAGGTAGTAGGTAGGTAGGTAGGTAGGTAGGTAGGTAGGTAGGTAGGTAAGGTAGGTAGGTAGGTAGGTAGGTAGGTAGGTAGGTAGGTAGGTAGGTAGGTAGGTAGGTAGGTAGGTAGGTAGGTAGGTAGGTAAGGTAGGTAGGTAGGTAGGTAGGTAGGTAGGTAGGTAGGTAGGTAGGTAGGTAGGTAGGTAGGTAGGTAGGTAGGTAGGTAGTAGGTAGGTAGGTAGGTAGGTAGGTAGGTAGGTAGGTAGGTAGGTAGGTAGGTAGGTAGGTAGGTAGGTAGGTAGGTAGGTAGGTAGGTAGGTAGGTAGGTAGGTAGGTAGGTAGGTAGGTAGGTAGGTAGGTAGGTACGTACTTACGTTACTTACTGACTTACTTACGTACGTACTTACGGTAGGTAGGTAGGTAGGTAGGTAGGTAGGTAGGTAGTAGGTAGGTAGGTAGGTAGGTAGGTAGGTAGGTAGGTAGGTAGGTAGGTAGGTAGGTAGGTAGGTAGGTAGGTAGGTAGGTAGGTAGGTAGGTAGGTAGGTAGGTAGTAGGTAGGTAGGTAGGTAGGTAGGTAGGTAGGTAGGTAGGTAGGTAGGTTAGGTAGGTAGGTAGGTAGGTAGGTAGGTAGGTAGGTAGGTAGGTAGGTAGGTAGGTAGGTAGGTAGGTAGGTAGGTAGGTAGGTAGGTAGGTAGGTAGGTAGGTAGGTAGGTAGGTAGGTAGGTAGGTAGGTAGGTAGGTAGGTAGGTAGGTAGGTAGGTAGGTAGGTAGGTAGGTAGGTAGGTAGGTAGGTAGGTAGGTAGGTAGGTAGGTAGGTAGGTAGGTAGGTAGGTAGGTAGGTAGGTAGGTAGGTAGGTAGGTAGGTAGGTAGTAGGTAGGTAGGTAGGTAGGTAGGTAGGTAGGTAGGTAGGTAGGTAGGTAGGTAGGTAGGTAGGTAGGTAGGTAGGTAGGTAGGTAGGTAGGTAGGTAGGTAGGTAGGTAGGTAGGCTTAGGTAGGTAGGTAGGTAGGTAGGTAGGTAGTAGGTAGGTAGGTAGGTAGGTAGGTAGGTAGGTAGGGTAGGTAGGTAGGTAGGTAGGTAGGTAGGTAGGTAGGTAGGTAGGTAGGTAGGTAGTAGGTAGGTAGGTAGGTAGGTAGGTAGGTAGGTAGGTAGGTAGGTAGGTAGGTAGGTAGGTAGGTAGGTAGGTAGGTAGGTAGGTAGGTAGGTAGGTAGGTAGGTAGGTAGGTAGGTAGGTAGGTAGGTAGGTAGGTAGGTAGGTAGGTACGGTAGGTAGGTAGGTAGGTAGGTAGGTAGCGTAGGTAGGTAGGTAGGTAGGTAGGTAGGTAGGTAGGTAGGTAGGTAGGTAGTAGGTAGGTAGGTAGGTAGGTACGGTAGGTAGGTAGGTACGGTAGGTAGGTAGGTAGGTAGGTAGGTAGGTAGTAGGTAGGTACGGTAGGTACGTACGGTACGTAGGTAGGTAGGTAGGTAGGTAGGTAGGTAGGTAGGTGTAGTAGGTAGGTAGGTAGGTAGGTAGGTAGGTAGGTAGGTAGGTAGGTAGGTAGTAGGTAGGTAGGTAGGTAGGTAGGTAGGTAGGTAGGTAGGTAGGTAGGTAGGTAGGTAGGTAGGTAGGTAGTAGGTACGGTACGTACGTAGTAGGTAGGTAGGTAGGTAGGTAGGTAGGTAGGTAGGTAGGTAGGTAGGTAGGTAGGTAGGTAGGTAGGTAGGTAGGTAGGTAGGTAGGTAGGTAGGTAGGTAGGTACGGTACGGTACTTAGGTACGTACGTAGGTAGGTAGGTAGGTAGGTAGGTAGGTAGGTAGGTAGGTAGGTAGGTAGGTAGGTAGGTAGGTAGGTAGGTAGGTAGGTAGGTAGGTAGGTAGGTAGGTAGGTAGGTACGTACGGTACGGTACGGTACGGTAGCGGTACGGTACGGTAGGTACTAGTAGGTAGGTAGGTAGGTAGGTAGGTAGGTAGGTAGGTAGGTAGGTAGGTAGACTTACTTACGTACTGTAGTAGCGTAGGTAGGTACGGTACGTAGGACTTAGGTAAGGTCAGGTAGGTAGGTAGGTAGTCAGGTAGGTAGGTAGGTAGGTAGGTAGGTAGGTAGGTAGGTAGGTAGGTAGGTAGGTAGGTAGGTAGGTAGGTAGGTAGGTAGGTAGGTAGGTAGGTAGGTAGGTAGGTAGGTAGGTAGGTAGGTAGGTAGGTAGGTAGGTAGGTAGGTAGGTAGGTAGGTAGTAGGTAGGTAGCGTAGTCGTACGGTAGGCTAGGTAGGTAGGTAGGTAGGTAGGTAGGTAGGTAGGTAGGTAGGTAGGTAGGTAGGTAGGTAGGTACGGTAGGTACGTAGGTAGGTACGTAGTAGGTAGGTAGGTAGGTAGGTAGGTAGTAGTAGGTAGGTAGGTAGGTAGGTAGGTAAGGTAGGTAGGTAGGTAGGTAGGTAGGTAGGTAGGTAGGTAGGTAGGTAGGTAGGTAGGTAGGTAGGTAGGTAGGTAGGTAGGTAGGTAAGTAGGTAGGTAGGTAGGTAGGTAGTAGGTAGGTAGGTAGGTAGGTAGGTAGGTAGGTAGGTAGGTAGGAAGGTAGGTAGGTAGGTAGGTAGGTAGGTAGGTAGGTAGGTAGGTAGGTAGGTAGGTAGGTAGGTAGGTAGGTAGGTAGGTAGGTAGGTAGGTAGGTAGGTAGGTAGGTAGGTAGGTAGGTAGGTAGGTAGGTAGGTAGGTAGGTAGGTAGGTAGGTAGGTAGGTAGGTAGGTAGGTAGGTAGGTAGGTAGGTAGGTAGGTAGGTAGGTAGGTAGGTAGGTAGGTAGGTAGGTAGGTAGGTAGGTAGGTAGGTAGGTAGGTAGGTAGGTAGGTAGGTAGGTAGGTAGGTAGGTAGGTAGGTAGGTAGGTAGGTAGGTAGGTAGGTAGGTAGGTAGGTAGGTAGGTAGGTAGGTAGGTAGGTAGGTAGGTAGGTAGGAGGTAGGTAGGTAGGTAGGTAGGTAGGTAGGTAGGTAGGTAGGTAGGTAGGTAGGTAGGTAGGTAGGTAGGTAGGTAGGTAGGTAGGTAGGTAGGTAGGTAGGTAGGTAGGTAGGTAGGTAGGTAGGTAGGTAGCGTAGGTAGGTAGCGTACGGTACGGTAGGTAGGTAGGTAGGTAGGTAGGTAGGTAGGTAGGTAGGTAGGTAGGTAGGTAGGTAGGTAGGTAGGTAGGTAGGTAGGTAGGTAGGTAGGTAGTAGGTAGGTAGGTAGGTAGGTAGGTAGGTAGGTAGGTAGGTAGGTAGGTAGGTAGGTAGGTAGGTAGGTACGGTAGGTAGGTAGGTAGGTAGGTAGGTAGGTAGGTAGGTAGGTAGGTAGGTAGGTAGGTAGGTAGGTAGGTAGGTAGGTAGGTAGGTAGGTAGGTAGGTAGGTAGGTAGGTAGGTAGGTAGGTAGGTAGGTAGGTAGGTACGGTAGGTAGGTAGGTAGGTAGGTAGGTAGGTAGGTAGGTAGGTAGGTAGGTAGGTAGGTAGGTAGGTAGGTAGGTAGGTAGGTAGTAGGTAGGTAGGTAGGTAGGTAGGTAGGTAGGTAGGTAGGTAGGTAGGTAGGTAGGTAGGTAGGTAGGTAGGTAGGTAGGTAGGTAGGTAGGTAGGTAGGTAGGTAGGTAGGTAGGTAGGTAGGTAGGTAGGTAGGTAGGTAGGTAGGTAGGTAGGTAGGTAGGTAGGTAGGTAGGTAGGTAGGTAGGTAGGTAGGTAGGTAGGTAGGTAGGTAGGTAGGTAGGTAGGTGGTAGGTAGGTAGGTAGGTAGGTAGGTAGGTAGGTAGGTAGGTAGGTAGGTAGGTAGGTAGGTAGGTAGGTAGGTAGGTAGGTAGGTAGGTAGGTAGGTAGGTAGGTAGGTAGGTAGGTAGTAAGGTAGGTAGGTAGGTAGGTAGGTAGGTAGGTAGGTAGGTAGGTAGGTAGGTAGGTAGGTAGGTAGGTAGGTAGGTAGGTAGGTAGGTAGGTAGGTAGGTAGGTAGGTAGGTAGGTAGGTAGGTAGGTAGTAGTAGGTAGGTAGGTAGGTAGGTAGGTACGGTAGTAGGTAGGTAGGTAGGTAGGTAGGTAGGTAGGTAGGTAGTAGGTAGGTAGGTAGGTAGTAGGTAGGTAGGTAGGTAGGTAGGTAGGTAGGTAGGTAGGTAGGTAGGTAGGTAGGTAGGTAGGTAGGTAGTAGGTAGGTAGGTAGGTAGGTAGGTAGGTAGGTAGGTAGGTAGGTAGGTAGGTAGGTAGGTAGGTAGGTAGGTAGGTAGGTAGGTAGGTAGGTAGGTAGGTAGGTAGGTAGGTAGGTAGGTAGGTAGGTAGTAGGTAGGTAGGTAAGGTAGTTAGGTAGGTAGGTAGGTAGGTAGGTAGTAGGTAGGTACGGTAGAGTAGGTAGGTAGGTAGGTAGGTAGTAGGTAGGTAGGTAGGTAGGTAGGTAGGTAGGTAGGTAGGTAGGTAGGTAGGTAGGTAGGTAGGTAGGTAGGTAGGTAGGTAGGTAGGTAGGTAGGTAGGTAGGTAGGTAGGTAGGTAGGTAGGTAGGTAGGTAGGTAGGTAGGTAGGTAGGTAGGTAGGTAGGTAGGTAGGTAGGTAGGTTAGGTAGGTAGGTAGGTAGGTAGGTAGGTAGGTAGGTAGGTAGGTAGGTAGGTAGGTAGGTAGGTAGGTAGGTAGGTAGGTAGGTAGGTAGGTAGGTAGGTAGGTAGGTAGGTAGGTAGGTAGGTAGGTAGGTAGGTAGGTAGGTAGGTAGGTAGGTAGGTAGGTAGGTAGGTAGGTAGGTAGGTAGGTAGGTAGGTAGGTAGGTAGGTAGGTAGGTAGGTAGGTAGGTAGGTAGGTAGGTAGGTAGGTAGGTAGGTAGGTAGGTAGGTAGGTAGGTAGGTAGGTAGGTAGGTAGGTAGGTAGGTAGGTAGGTAGGTAGGTAGGTAGGTAGGTAGGTAGGTAGGTAGGTAGGTAGGTAGGTAGGTAGGTAGGTAGGTAGGTAGGTAGGTAGGTAGGTAGGTAGGTAGGTAGGTAGGTAGGTAGGTAGGTAGGTAGGTAGGTAGGTAGGTAGGTAGGTAGGTAGGTAGGTAGGTAGGTAGGTAGGTAGGTAGGTAGGTAGTAGGTAGGTAGGTAGGTAGGTAGGTAGGTAGGTAGGTAGGTAGGTAGGTAGGTAGGTAGGTAGGTAGGTAGGTAGGTAGGTAGGTAGGTAGGTAGGTAGGTAGGTAGGTAGGTAGGTAGGTAGGTAGGTAGGTAGGTAGGTAGGTAGGTAGGTAGGTAGGTAGGTAGGTAGGTAGGTAGGTAGGTAGGTAGGTAGGTAGGTAGGTAGGTAGGTAGGTAGGTAGGTAGGTAGGTAGGTAGGTAGGTAGGTAGGTAGGTAGGTAGGTAGGTAGGTAGGTAGGTAGGTAGGTAGGTAGGTAGGTAGGTAGGTAGGTAGGTAGGTAGGTAGGTAGGTAGGTAGGTAGGTAGGTAGGTAGGTAGGTAGGTAGGTAGGTAGGTAGGTAGGTAGGTAGGTAGGTAGGTAGGTAGGTAGGTAGGTAGGTAGGTAGGTAGGTAGGTAGGTAGGTAGGTAGGTAGGTAGGTAGGTAGGTAGGTAGGTAGGTAGGTAGGTAGGTAGGTAGGTAGGTAGGTAGGTAGGTAGGTAGGTAGGTAGGTAGGTAGGTAGGTAGGTAGGTAGGTAGGTAGGTAGGTAGGTAGGTAGGTAGGTAGGTAGGTAGGTAGGTAGGTAGGTAGGTAGGTAGGTAGGTAGGTAGGTAGGTAGGTAGGTAGGTAGGTAGGTAGGTAGGTAGGTAGGTAGGTAGGTAGGTAGGTAGGTAGGTAGGTAGGTAGGTAGGTAGGTAGGTAGGTAGGTAGGTAGGTAGGTAGGTAGGTAGGTAGGTAGGTAGGTAGGTAGGTAGGTAGGTAGGTAGGTAGGTAGGTAGGTAGGTAGGTAGGTAGGTAGGTAGGTAGGTAGGTAGGTAGGTAGGTAGGTAGGTAGGTAGGTAGGTAGGTAGGTAGGTAGGTAGGTAGGTAGGTAGGTAGGTAGGTAGGTAGGTAGGTAGGTAGGTAGGTAGGTAGGTAGGTAGGTAGGTAGGTAGGTAGGTAGGTAGGTAGGTAGGTAGGTAGGTAGGTAGGTAGGTAGGTAGGTAGGTAGGTAGGTAGGTAGGTAGGTAGGTAGGTAGGTAGGTAGGTAGGTAGGTAGGTAGGTAGGTAGGTAGGTAGGTAGGTAGGTAGGTAGGTAGGTAGGTAGGTAGGTAGGTAGGTAGGTAGGTAGGTAGGTAGGTAGGTAGGTAGGTAGGTAGGTAGGTAGGTAGGTAGGTAGGTAGGTAGGTAGGTAGGTAGGTAGGTAGGTAGGTAAACTTTAACAAAATCAGAGGGATGATTCTTGAGTCTTGTGGGTGGTGTCCTCATTCCAGGCCTCCACTGGCTTGAGCTGTCAGACGGACCTGTTTTATGAGGGCTTTTTGGTCCTCGATACGATCGCTGGTACGATCGCCTCCCACCGCTCAAATGACGTGTACTGCGTCTGTAAGCGGTTCGGTTTCGCCCCGCATCCCCACGAAAAGTGGGAGTGTCTTGGGCGGGTCTGGCACCATGGGCATGTGTCAGGGTATAGTGTTGGGTGCATGAGGGGAAGAGTGTTGAGATGATGAAACGTGTTCGTTTGAATCTGACGCCAGGAGACAGCGTCCTGGGTGTCTAATTTTTTGTGATGAGGAGGGTATTTTTGTGATGAGAAGGGACATGGTCCTCGGGGCAGGGGCTCAGCCAGAGGGAGGGTCCCTCCTTGCCAGTCCTACTACGCAGTGACCGCACGCTTCGTTTTCAAATTTGGCGCCACGCGTTGGCTCCGTCCACACTTCCGGTTTTTCAAATTTTCCGCCACACATTGCCCTAGCTTCGTCCACTTTTTGGACATTTTTGGCTATAATTAATTAACTAATCACTTTATGGCCATATCATTTTTTTTCGCAGCATCCTCACATCATCCTCTTTCGAAAACACCATTCGTTTGGCGCTACCTCTTCTAAGTTCCTCACAACTGCTGTAGTTGTTAATGGCTATTTAATAATAAAATAACAATGGAAGGAAAGATGTTGCTATAGTAGGGTACAACTTAAAAAAAACATAAGCGGTTAACACTGGTCGGCGGTGTACTGTATTACTCCGCTAGTCAGTCACAAAAATAAGCCAGTCAGTCACAAGTCAGTCACAAAAATTTTCCTCATGATTAGCTTCTTGTTTAAGTGACGAGAAGTTTTAACAACATCCTGTGTTGTCCTCTCCTTGTCTGTTCGTCTTATTGGCTGGTATATTTCTTCTTTAATGTACAGAATAAGCTCCGGTGGAGGATTTGAATAGCCGCTCTTGCATCTGCGCCACCGGAAACTAATGCGCTCTTGGTAAGGAGGTAATTCCTGAATTTAATTTCAATGCAACGTCTTCCATATATCCTTGATTTCCACGGCGGTGTTCATGCCCTGAACGCCCGTCCTATGTGAGTGAACCCAATTCCGCGCTCTTGAGAGTGGTGTGGCCGTGCATGCAGTATTCTTTTTCGTTCTGGAAGGTTAATTAGTTCGACACAATTATTTTTCTCAGTAAAAATTGATTATCTCGGTTTTTATGGCTATGCTGACGTTTGTCCGACAGAGAAAGATGCATTTGTCGGTGGTAAAATTGGATTTTATAATGTCCATGTTCAAAGGAATAGCGGTGTAGTGTAGTCTCAAGGATCCGCTTCAAAACATCTGTGCCGCCACATGCATTTTATTTGCAAAATCGGCGGGTGAACGCGCCACTTGTATTTAGTTTTTGGTCATTTCTATAGGTTATAAAAGCCGCGTTCTGTGAGGGTAGTTCCATTGTAATTAGAACGCGATATCCTATACATCGATACAGGCCAACTTCTATTCGTGATCGGTATCCTTTAAAGCTAACAAACGTTTTGAAAATTGGCTCCAGGAAGAAAGTGTCAATTCAAAACTGGTTGATCACCTTAAGAAACAACGGGCTGAAATATTTGCGATCAGGTACCGCTTGCTAGCGTTTTTTATCGGCCCTGAAAAGAATCGCGCGAAATTCAAAATCTGCCTCTTTATAGTGGTTCATCCTAAGCGCTTTTGTAAGATCCTGCCCCAAGATTGCCCTGCCCCCTTTAGTTCCGATCTTACAAAAGCCTTCGATAATGTGGAACGTAGAGCGGTCCTTGAAGGCCTCAGTGAGGCCGGAGTAGGCATCAAGTGTTTTAACTATGTCGAAAGATTCTTAACCAATCCAAAGACCACTATAAACTTTGTAGGGCTCTCCTCAAAGCAGATTAGGCTCGGCAAAAAGGGAACCCCTCAAGGTAGAGTCCTATCTCCAATGCTCAATTTTGCCATGAGAGGACTGTCCCAAACGCTAAATAAAATTGAGGGGCTAAAGAACAGCATTTATGCCGATGATATAACCATTTGGACAGCAGGGGGAACGAACGCTGACATCTCATACCGGCTGCAGGCAGCGGCAGAGGTAGTTGAAAACTATGCTCTGGAGAGAGGGCTTTCCTGCTCCCCTCAAAAATCTGAGATCTTCTAGCTTAATACCAAAGACCAGATGAGGAAAGAGACTCGATTCCCTCACCTACACGGCCCGATAGATGTTGTCGTTGGGGTAGGTTATTGCGCAGGGTTCACACTATAAGAGTCCTAGGATACTTTCTACAGACGAAAGGACGTAACACAACAACTATCAAGAAACTTAGTACCTATGTCGCCCAAGTTATAGGTATCTTTAGGCGGATCTTCCTCAGAAACAAAGGCCTGCGAGAGCACTGTCTCCTGAGATTAGTACAAGCATTCATAGTGAGTAGGATTGCATACGCGACTCCATTTCTGAATCTTAGTCAGAAAGAGGAGGAGAAAATAGACAGGTTAATACGAAATCCATACAAAAGAGCCCTCGGCATCCCACCAACTCCTCAACGGAGAAACTGCTTAGTATGGGAGTCCACAATACCTCTGCGGAGGTCACCAGGGCAGTAAGAGAAGCGCAAATTTGGAGTCTTAGCTCCTCAATAGCAGGCAGGCAGATCCTCAATGACCTAGGGGAGAGCGAGAGGAAACCCCCCTATACTGCAGAGCTAATCCCATTAGACATACGGAAGCATCTCAAAATTACCAATATACCTAAGAACATGCTCCCGGAGCATGGTAAAGAAATGAGAAGACATAGAGCACGAATAATAATGAACAATCCTGCCCGGGACCCGCCGGGTAACATAGCCATCTGCGACGCAACCTGTGGGTGCGATGGCGCCTCCGTCATTGCCGCCGTTGATGGGAATGGGGAGAAAGTGACTGTAGCATCGATTGCCACTAGGAATGCGTTAGTGGCACAGGAGGCTGCTATTGCCCTAGCGTGCGTCAGTACCAAAGCCAAGATCATCTTGTCTGACAGTAAGGCAGCTGTTCACAACTTTTGTAAGGGGGTGGTCTCCAGTCAAGCCGCCAAATTACTAATAAGGTACCCCTCAAGCAGAGAGGTCTCCCTCATATGGGTTCCTGCTCATGAGGGCATTCCGGGGAAAGAGGCTTTTCACAGCTTTGCTCGAGAATTATACATCCGAGCTGCTCAGGAAGTGACCCTGAGTGGGAATTTAAAGACCTTTTCATAGCGCATAGAGAAATAACCGAAACACCTAGACTGGACAGGAGAACACTCTCACTTCCGGATAGGTCACTTACTCCAAAGGAGTGCAGGGCCTGGAGGAGGCTTCAGGTCAACAGATTCTTTCCGTACTCTATACTACACGATGAAGACACTGGGGAGCCTGAGCTCTGCAGTAGCTGCCACAGAATGACTTCGCAAAATCACTTAATTTGGGAGCGTCAAGATTCTCCTGGGGCTAAATCACAAAGCATCTCAGACCTTGCCACCTCGGAAGAGCTGATCCAGAGCCACGACCCGGATCAGCAGACTCCTCATCCTTCAGGCGGACACAGCTTACTACAAGACTCTCTCCATGGTCTCCGGTACTGAGAGCCGGCCGGGAAGCACCCCCTCCTAATTGCTGCGACCCGACCGTGAGGCCCCATGATGACGGGAATAAAATTCATTCATTCATTCATTCATTCATTCATTCATTCATCCTAAAAGACTGTCTGTCATAGAATAAAATCCGCTGATCTCCAGAACCCTGTCTTCGACAGAGGTTTGCGTTTGCACTGGGAGAGAGATATGAGGTGAGTGTATTTTTCTTTCTGAGGTTACTCCTCGGCGCTCAAGCAGCACCGCTGCCAAATGGTATATAGATTCTGAATTTCGCGCGCTTTCTTCACGGGCCGGTAAAAGAAGCTGCGTAAGCGGTGCTTTGCTGCAAACATGTCACCGGCTGTTTTTCAAGGTAAATTGACAGTTTTGACGACACTTAAGCTAGTTCATTCGAACTAATTAACTAACTTCGCGAAACAAACAAAAAATGGTGCAGCGTAGGCCTATGACTTTCAACAGTTGTGAGTTGGTTTCACTTACCTAGGGCATTCCGTCTTTTTCTAGAACATGGCTACCTTTCGCTGCCTTTCGCAACCTGGCATGTGTTCGCACGTTATTGAAGCGCAGCTGTTAGGTGCCCGTTTCTGCGTTGCGCGTCGTAGTCGGCGTCGTCAGCGTGACACGCCACCTGACAGGTGGCGTGTTACCTGTCAGGTGGCGTTTCGGCAGGTAGTAGCAGAGTGCAACGCCATCTGCCACGGCGAGAGCGGAGGATTGGACAACCGGAATGTGGCTATATAGTAGCGTAACACGCCACCTGCTACATACATGACAAAATTAATTTTAAAAAGGAATTAAATTACATTTCTAATTACTTCCGTAAAAATGCGTGAATGTAATTAAATTACATTACCAATTACTGCTCGCAAAAAGTAAAAAAATTACATTACAATTACTTCCAAAAAGTAATGCAATTACTTTTAAATTACTCTTAGGGTTTAATGCATACGAAAACCAAAGCAAACAGTTAAAAAAACGCAAACACCTCTGGACGCACATATTCTCTGGTTTTTCCCGCCAAATTCCGACCCGGAAAACTATTCCCTCATCCCTCCACTTTCTCCTAGCGCGGGCCATTGCAAAGATACGGCACCGCCAAGAAAACAAATAAAACACAAGCATAAGGCTGAACACTTGACATTTACACCCCGGTCAAGAACGAAACGAGCGATGAACCTAACACCTTGCTAATCGGAACTGTCTCCACCGTTACAAGTCTCTCAACTCTTTATTGCCCTGGTGTTCCCAAGAATCGACCTCGGCAGCCTGCGGTCGGTAATATCGTCAGGCACTATACTGCGCCCTTAACCGACGTTTCGTCGGTTCCGAGGTTTCGGTTCGAAATTACCACAAAAGGCTCCTTCTGGAATCCTGGCATATCCAAACCACCCCGAACAATATCAACCCCACAAAAGGAAACCTGCCCTTAGTATATGCCCAGAGGCTTCGCTCTTCAACTCAACGAAAAAAAGTCGCCATTCAGCACCTCCCTGCAGTGCGCCAGCGTGACTAACAGCCTAAATCCCCCTCCCCCGCGCCTTTCGCGACACAGCCAACACCCTCTAAAGAATTTAAGGCCTGGTGGCTTGAGAATGAGGCCTGGAAGGTACACAATGGTTAACCCCACCTGTATACCTAGAAGTCAGGGTGGGGGACGACAGCGACGACAATGCGACCGGTTCTGGAAACACGTGACACTTCCTTCATTGCCTCGTGGAAAGTCGTGGCATGTTGCGACATGCTTCCTAACGCACTTTTTTCCTAGACGTTGACTGTGCATGCAGATCCTACACCTTGTGCTGCGCGTGCGGTTGTGTCCGTCGAGACGACGTTCTAGTGCCATCGCTGGAGTGGAATGTGGATTACGCCTCTGCCAGGGTATGCCTATTAAGTGCTTCCCAAAAACCACGTGTTCAAGTTTCCCCGGGATGAAGAAGAACAAAACGCCTGGATTAGGGCAATACCACGAGCGAACTTCGTTGTATCACCGCACTCCAGGGTAAGATGTTCGAAACTTCTTCAAATAATGGTTACGTTTGAAAAATACGATAAAGTTATGCGCATCCATTATAAACAAAGTGTATTTAAACTAGGCAGCTGGTTAACACTGCAAGTAGCAAATGTAGAATTTCAAGAAAACTCTCTCGCGAAGTTACAGCTGCTATTTAAACAAAAATTTAACTTCCCTCTAGGTTTGCGAGCTTCACTTCACTGAGGCCGACATCGTGCGAGAGGCCTCCCACATCGACGAGGTTAGAGGGCACACCACCACTGCACCACTTTCGCATTTGCGCCTTCGCCCAGGCGCAATCCCATCTAAGTTTCCGGGATGCCCGTCTTATATTTCGAAGCCAAGCAACTCAAGGGATGACCCAGACTCGAAGCGCATGCGTCTTGAGGCTGCTGCTTTGAGGAAAGCGCTTGAAGAGTCAACTGAAGTATTCCGCAAAGATCAGGAAGCGGAAAGGGTTCTAAACCTAAAAGACTTGACCGGATATCTAGCAAGCAAAAAGTCTGCATTCTGGCATGCTATTGAAGGAAGTGAACGCCTTATTTTAGTGCACATCATTGAAGACGGAGCTCCATGCATCAAATATTCAATTGCAGTAAAAGCTCATCTTATATAGCGTGACAGTTCACTTCGTAAAGATGCCGATAACGAAACTAGGCACCAATTTCTCAATCCCAGCAGTAGCAAACAGCAAGAAAGCAATGTTGGAGCTTCTTGAGATCATTGAAAAAAGCAGTGGCGACCTCAATCAAACTCCTGAATCCGTCAACGAAGACATCTGCAAGCAGATTCTTCTCCTGCTTGAAAAATTATCTTTCTCGCCCACAGATGAAAGCACCAATGCCATACAATTTCTTAGCGAGCAGTTGAAGCTTCTCCCAATGAAGAAAGTTCGGAGACGTTACTCAGCCGACTTCATGATATTTTGCTGTATACTCTTCACTGTATCGCCTCACGCGTACAAATATATCCGCGGATCTGGAATCATGACTCTGCCGCACCCAGTGACCATTCGCTCAATATGCTCATAGTACGGCATCAACCCTCGTATCGAACATCAGAGTGAATTGTTCCTCCGCTACATGGCCGGAAGAATCACCGACTTGAATGATCGCCAACGTTTTGTGGCACTGATGGTGGATGAAATTCACATCAAACCTTATTTCGACACAAAGGAGGCAATATAACAGGTGCTGCTCTGAACAGCTCAGGTGCAGCAACCAGCGCGCTTGTTTTTATGGTGCAGAGCCTCTTGTGCCAATTTAAGGAAGTCGCTCACATCGTCCCTGTCCAAAAAGCAGAATCAGAGTATCTGCACCTGGTGCCGCCGATACAGTGATGGCAGATGCCGGGGTGAGCAAATATCTTTTAACTTCCTTTTTATTATATTATGATTAAACACTTACTACTACTACTATCTGCACCAGTTGCTGAGAAAAGTTATATGTGGACTAGAAGAAATTGGCTACAGGGTAGTGTGTGTCGTAAGTGACAACAATGCCAAATATGTCTTACTTCTCATAACCTCCTTCTAAACAAATTGTTTATTCGCATCCATCGGACCCTGCAAGACCTCTCTTTTTTGTAATAGACCCGGTACACATATTAAAGTGTATACGCAACAATTGGCTTAATCAAAAAAAGATCAACATTGCTTATACTTTCCCTGAGTTCAGAAAAAACCTCACTGAAGGTCAGCGAATGCTTTCTGCATCATTTGCTACCATCAGGAATCTATACAACTTGGAGTGCGAGAGGCTGTTAAGCTATGGCTACAGACTGTCAAGAAAAGCTCTTTGTCCATCGAACGGCAAAATGTCAAGTTGGCTTTACAAATCTTCAATGAATACCTTCCTCAGGCCCTGCGAGCCCTTGGCATGAAGCACAACCTCTTATTTTTCGAAGGGACTGCCACTTTCATTGAGTTGGTGGTGAAATGGTGGAAGATTGTGAACGTGAAGACCCCTTGGAAGGGAAAAAAAGGCTTCGAGACAAGTTCCAAGAACCAGTGTTTCCTTCGGAAAATGACATCAAGATTGATTTCCTGCGCAATCTTTTGGCTTGGTTGGAGGAGTGGAAAGGCAAAATTTTGGACAGTTGCACGCTAACAAGAGAGACCCATGCCGCTATCGACCGCACAACATATGATTTTGGGGAGTTTACAAAGTACTGCTTCGAAGAGCTCAAGCTGTCATATGTCTTGCAAGAAAAAGTCCAAACCGACAGTCTGGAGGAGCGCTTCGGAAACTACAGGATGCTAGCTGGATCCCAGTATCATGTGTCGATGAGGCAAGTGTATGAATGCGAAAAGAAGCTAAGGCTGCAAAGCACTTTGCCAGTCATCAGTAAGGATGAGCAATGGGATGAGCTTCACTTGCGACCAGACTGTCCACGCCCTAGCCTAAATGTTGTGGTGACCGAAGATGAACTGTCGGAACTAAAAGACATCATCCCGGTGCTGGTCTATGTGGCAGGCCATGCAGTGTACGCAACAGTTAAAAAGCTGAACTGCACAAAATGCAGGGATGCGCGCTCACCGAAAAAAGGATGACATCAGTATCCGACACGGATGGACGATACGACCTTGTGAAGCAACTTGACAGGGGCGGGCTTGTTTACCCAGCAACATTTGCCGTCAACGCTGTCGCACACAACTAAGTAGTTAAGCAACTATCAACAAATAAGGACTTCGTCAATCTGCCGAACCAGCCTCATTTAGTCACGGACCTCACGCTTGAACTGCTCGCCGATGACGATTCCTCAGAGTTTGACACCTGCGAGGATGGCCACAAGTGTGAACTTGTGTTGAAACACCTGTTATGGTGTAGCACCAACATTTTGCTGAAGAGCTACTGTTGCAAGATGACTGGCAAAATATTGGATGCCAAGGCCAAAAGAGAAAAGCTAAAACTCTGCGGAATAAGGCAACGGTTTCTTTGTAAATAGCAACATGAGTGTCTTATATGTCAACTTCTAAACCCACTTGCTATGTTGTAAATACGCAAACTGTGTCAATGTATGTATCTGTATCGAAAGCGATCGCATTCATTTCAAATATAATCTTCGAACAAATCCATGTGTCGCCAATAAAAAAAATGTATACGCAGTTGTGAAGCTAATCGAGAGCGTTTAATTTTTTATTATCGCTGCGCTCCATAAAACTAGGTGGAAAAGGGAAAAGTTTTAAAACGTTGGTAAATTCATTTCATGTAACGCATAAAAAAAACTTTTACTGAGAAAGATGAGAAAGCGCAATGCAATAGAGTTTCTGACATCAGTCCTTAAACAATCTTTGCGCAGGTGTTTCCGGCTAGTGCCTCTAAATAAATTCCGCTTAAAGTGGCTGCTCTTCATTCCAGCATTTTAACTAAAGAAAAAATGTGGATTGATAAATGGAAGCTAATTGCTGCTAGTTGATTCCAGTCGCGCTTCCTTAAACTCCGCCATAAGTGGCGGCGACTCTCGGCCTCTTTTCGTGACGTCACTGGAGGAGCACTCAGGCCTCCTCAAATTCTCTAGAGGGTGTTGACACAGCTGTCGTTCTTTTCACCCCCCCCCCTCGCCTCCATATTTAAAAGACGCTAGCTACTGCCCTCAGTCACCCCTGATGAAGGAGTCGAGTCGGCTACGAAAAGTTGGGTTAAAGTTAAAATTTTTGGTTGGAGATGTGCAGTTTATTATAAGTCTTCAAACCCAACCAGACAGGCAAATCTGTCAAAATGTTTAGTTTTCAATCTAAGCCAGAAGGAGTAATAGTTACATATGAGTTAGTTCTTTTAGGAACTATCTGCGCTGCCACAGCCGTTACTGTCAAAGATTGACCATTACACCCGGAAATATGAAATGCAAATGTCCTTGTCTTCTGCGCGTTTACTAAAAAAAATGCTGTACCAATTATTCCAGGTGGCCATTCACGCAACTCGACTGGTGCGTCCCGATCATTCGTTGCGTTCATTTGCCATTTGGGTTCATCGGCGTTTTACAAGGAACAGCCCATAACGACTGACTGCCTCGTAGAAATAAACAGGTTTCGGAACAAAAGCGTTTCGGAACAAGGAAAGCACTAAAATGGCCAAGTGCTTGACAGTCCAAGCACGTATATAGACGGAAAACACAGGGTGTCCTGTGCACTTCCATATCATGGCTTACGCAATACAACCCTCAATATGAGCCGGCGTCTCAAGGCACCGAAAAAAATTGGCAGTGTCTTAGCTCCGCTATGCCAGGATATACGCAGCGGGAGGTACGTTTCCCTGGCCGAGCTTGTTCTGGTAATGCCAAACGCAAAGTGTCATACATTGGATTACTCACTGGTGCCAAGTCCTTTTGGTGCCACAGTCTGTCGCACACACTACAAATGTGTCCAAACGGATTGTTCACAGTCTGCTGCAGATGTCCGGGTCGCAGATGCACTTTCGGAAACTGGAATGGTGTGATCAGACACACGACGGGCCTTCACATCCTCTTCGGTTGGTTCCCGTTGACTAACGCCTTCCATAGGCTCCATCTCGACGGCAATGCGGCGTCTATTACGCTCGGCAGTCTGGCTTCTCCTTTTGGCAAGGCGTTCCTCTCTCTGTTCGGGCGTCTCCGCTGCTCTTTTCGCCTTCTGACGCTCATTCTCTGTCTGTTGAGTAGTCAACTGCCAGGCGACAACCTCAGGATCGGATACCAGCCAGGGAGCCGAGTGGAGCGGACGCGCTTCACATGGGCTTTGTGAATTTCCTGCTTTATTCTACCACTTCCTAGGGCCCGAAATTCCTACCTCAGGCTTTCGTGAACACCCAAGGGACCTTTACGAGGACTTCTTCGCCCGTGAGTACGCTGTATTTTGCACAAGCAGCTTACGAAGACCTCCGAGGTGGAGTCGCCGCACTAAGCCTAATTCCGCTTGGCGGCGCACGGCGGAGCGGCGTTCCACGTCAACGCATCATTTGGCCGGCGCCGCTGCCTTGCCATCCAGCCACAGCGGGTCGTGCTCGCTGCCGACGGCACCGGAGGGAGTCCACGAACTTGCCGACTTGGAAACTCGGGACTCCACACCCGCAATTTCTAACACCCACGCACCGGAGGAGGGCCTACCGCACGGGACGCCGCAGGAGGACCCATACTCCAACTCGTTTTCCAACTGGACGACACGAGACAAGACTAAAGCCTACCCGAAGGCCACGCCATGGTTCAGGATGATCGACGCACGAAAAAAAAAACGATTCGAACCTATAACGGAGACAGAAGCACACAAACCTGCGGAAAGATCACGACCCGCTCGCCCCTTCAAATTACCGAGGCTGCCGCATGATGATTACAAGATCGTGATACGTCTACGCGGAATGGTTACACTGCATAACAACTCCGGTAGGTCACTACTTGCTGCTTTGCAATTCAAGCCCAGCCGCCAATTAACACACGATGCCAGGGTCAGAGTCAAGCCGGAGCAAAATATCGCTATTCTGAGCACCCCGGATCCGGACTTCACTGAACAGATAAGCAACATCCAGGCAATCAATCTAGGAGGAAAGGAATATTCAATGAATGCTTATGCAGCATCATCAGACAAGTCATGTAAAGGAATCATTACCGGCGCCTTACCGATACTAACGGAAGAGGAATTGCTAAACTGCACGGAAACATATCCCCAACAGATAAACATCATTCAAGCAAGGCCTTTCGGCACAAAGGAGGCATGTCTATATACCTTTGAAGGCAAAGCAGTACCACGGTTTGTCTACCTCAGCGGCATAGAATACAGGTGAAACCATTCCGACCAGTGGTGCAGGTCTGCGGATGCTGCCTAAAAACGACGCCGAGCTGACGTTTGCCCCACTCCGCAGGAGAAAAGGTGCTACATTTGCGGAATACGCAATCCTCCACCAGGACATGTCGATTGTAAAAAGCACTGCATCGTCTGTGACACATCCAACCACTCCACCATTGACACGAACTGTCCGGCAAGACAGAAGAATTACAGCAAAAGAGGGAAAAAGACAGGCAAGAATGATGAAACCACAATGCGACGCCATCCTGATGGAGAAATTGCTGCACAGATCACTCTTTTAGATGCAAAGAAGAACCAAAAGACTGAGCAGAAGCAGTGCACGTTAAAGATCCTCAGGTGGTCAAAATTATTCCGGAGCCCTCCACTACGGTCCCTCTTCCTTACTTTTTTTACTCCCTCCTTTATCACGTCCCTTTCGGCCCGGTTCAGGTGCCCACCGATATGTGAGACAGATACTGCGCCATTTCCTTTCCCGAAAACGAATTTTCAGTTTCGTGTTCAGAATACTTGTGTGCACACATTTAGATGTCACCTTTGCTTCATAATGCCTGTCCTCAAAGATATCAACTGTATTGTCGGGCTTTGATTTTTTTTAAACGAAAGCTTTACTGGCCACGAACTTCCGATTTCGCCGTGGCGGTGCTCCGAGGAGGCACATGACGTCACAACGCGCGCCTCGCCGCGGATATTTCTCTGTCTCTCTCGCTCCCTTGTCACTACTGCGCATGCGCCACTAGTAGCACCGAGCCATAGGTGTTCCGCCGCTGCGCGGCGCCGCGCCTTTCCTCAAGATCCAACTTTCAATTTTCAGTTTTCTCTTTCTTCGCTCCCTCCCTCCTTTATCCCTTCCTTTACGGCGTGGTTCGGGTGTCCACCGAGATAGTGAGACGGTTACTGTGCCATTTTCTTTCCTCAAAAACCAAACAAAACAAGTGAGCCAACGGCGTTCGTAGAGTTCATTGGCGTTGGCAACTTTGCAAAGGCCGTTCATTTTCACGAAAGGGAAAGCGCACAACCGGCTCCGTGGGTCAGTGGAGACCTATAGATCTCGCTTTCATGTACGTGGCGTTGGTGTCCAACTGCAAAAGCCTGCTTTGACTGCGTTCCGCACCCCTGATAGGCAGCGGGCCCTCCCTGCCAACCTACCACGGTGGCTCAGTGGTTAGCGCACTCGGCTACTGATCCGCAGTTCCCGCGGGTCGGAACCCGACCGCGGCGGCGGCGGCTGCGTAAAATGGAGGCGAAACGCTGATGCGCCCGTGTGCTGTACACGGGCTGTGCTATGTCAGTGCGCGTTAAAGATCCCTAGGTGGTCGAAATTATTCCGGAGCCCTTCACTACGATGCCTCTTTCTTCCTTTATTTCACTCCCTCCTTTATCCCTTCCCTTACTGCGCGGTTCAGGTGTCCGCCGATATGTGAGACATGTACTGCGCCAGTTCCTTTCCTCAAAAACCAATTTTACTCCTTGCCACCCAGGGAGGTGGCATGCTGTTAATTGTTGTTCGCGAGAGATTGATCACCAAATGAACGCTGAGGCCTAGGTATTGCTGCAGTGGCGCATGTCAGCCACAACGCTGTCAGCGCTAATGCATTCAGGCCACATCTCTCTCTCACCACCGCCACATGTATCAAAGCACGAATGAGGCGTCCGCATATTCAGGGAGCCAGTTATGCGCCCTTCCTTTCCTCAAATCCATCGCCGTCTAGAACATTGTCAACGCCAACGCTAATGAACACAGTGAACGCCGACATCTTTCGCTTCGTATATCATGGATTAGCCGAGCTAATCCACATTCTAGCGACATTCAAGGTGCAACCTGCGGCTCCGCTGACGCCTCAAAAAGCTGGCGTAGTGAAGCTTTGCGGTTCAAAATTTTCGGCGTCGAGATCATCGTCAACGCCAATGCCAATGAACACCGAAATCTTTCGCTTTGCATATCCTGGCGGCTAATCAACATTTTTTTTCTGCAGACGACCACTACGGCACCTCTTTCGTCTATCACTTCCTGCTTTATCCTTTCCTTTCCTTTACGGCGTGGTTCGCGCACATTTCCACCGATAAATGTGAGGGCTGCTACTGCGTCATTTCTTTTCCTTAAAAGCAATTTTTAATCATTGTTACTTATGCGCTGTAGTAATGCATTGACAGCACAACACGACACGACACGACACGACACGACTCAACATACTCGCCCAGCGCTTGATATCCGAAGTGGCCTAGCTGATTCGTGCAGAGTACACCTTTACCAACGCTCTTTACTGCGCAAATTATCTGAAAAAGAATGCGTGTCTAGACTCTGTTGAGTAAGGGAAAAAAAACGAAATGGAAAGTATTGAAATGCGCCTCTCTTTTCACGCATATGTTTTACACAACAATTTAAATAACTCTGCACTGTGTGCGAAAAGAGAGGCTTTCAGTTCGAAATAGTATAAGCACAGCAAAGTGCAGCCCAATAATGAATAAACATGACCCCTTGCCTCAAAAAATAGCGTTTTTCGACACTGTAATACCAGGTTTGGAGGGCGCCAAAATGCAAGCGAATCATGTTAACTAGTAAAGTAATTAATTTCTAATTGTTACGTTTTAACTATTACCTATAGGCGCGCGATTGTAATTGGAGATTTTTAGCCGACCGTTAGTAATAGTAAAAAAATAATAATAATTATTATTATAGTATTATAATTATAATTATTTTACTATTATAATTATAATAGTAAAATAAAAATTGGTTTTTGAAGAAAGGAAATGGCGTAGTAATTGTCTCCCATATGTCGGTGGACACCCGAACTGCGTTGTAAGAGAAGGGATAAAGGAGGGAGTGAAAGAAGAAAGGAAGAAAGAGGTGTCCTAGTGGAGGGCTCCGGAATAATTCCGATCAAATGGGTATCTTTACCATGCACTGATATCGCAGTGCACACGAAATTATTTTGAGTTTCGCCTCCACCGCGGTCGCTCAGTGGTTAGGGCGCTCGGCTACTGATCCGGAGTACCCGGGTTCGAACCGAACCGTGGCAGCCGCATTTGGATGGAGGCGAAACGCAAAGGTGACCGTGTGCTGTGCGATGACAGGGCACGTTAAAGATCCCAAGCTGGTAGAAATTATTCCGGAGCCCTCCACTACGCCACCTCTTTCTTCCTTTCTACTTTCACTTCCTCCTTTATCCCTTCCCTTACGGCGCGGTTCAGGTGTCGGCCGATATGTGAGGTACTGTGTCATTTCCTTTCCCCCAAAACTAATTTCAATTTCAATGGCTGAGTATAGCTGCTATTCCTTGAGTGTGCTGTTTGTTTTACTACACTTTTCTTGCATTAGCAGGGCTTCTAAAAAGAAATGGGTGCCTTCAGAAAAAGGGCAGTTTTCAAACGTAAACCAGAGCACGTTAACACTTTCATATATAACAACTCCAGGAAAATCCGAAAAGATGAAGATGTCTGGCTTTGCTATGTTGGCTGCTAATATGCAGCACAACAATTTAAAAATACAGATTGTAATATAGCGGAAAAGCGCAGTCCCAGTGCAAACAACTGCCGAAGAGGAGAAAAACGGTTGTGTTCAATGCGCGAGACCTGTCCATAGAGAAACATATCTTTATGACCTGGCTGCGGAACTGCCTTTTACAGCGAAAGCTTTACTTGAACTTGCGATTTCGCCGTGGCGGTGCTTCGAAGAGGCACATGAATGGATGGATGGATGGATGGATGGATGGATGGATGGATGGATGGATGGATGGATGGATGGATGGATGGATGGATGGATGGATACGGCTGAACCCTTTAAATTGGGCGGTGGCTCAAGCCACCTAGCCATGCCTTGTGAAATTTTACTCCTTTCTTGCTTTTAGCCACCAATCGTATAACCTTCGCTTGGTTACTTCTAACCTCTTAACGCCTCGCCGCGGATATTATGCGTTGCATATTGCAATCACTCAGTTCAGCCCTTGGGCGCGGCCGGGCAGCCACCAAACCACGTGACGTGACGTCACGACAGCCGGAGGAAAAGCTGGGCCCCAACCACCCCAACTCGCGCGGTCGCGCGCGGCCGCAGCCACCACCTGACTCCCGCTCCTCCCGCTAGGGCGCTGCGCCGGCGCGTGACGTCAGGGAGGAAAAGCTGGGCCCCAACTGGCGCGGTAGCGCGCGGTTGCAGCCACCACCTGACTCCCGCTCCTCCCGCTAGGGGCGCTGCGCTATGATTGACGTCACGGCATATGTATAAAAGAGCTGCGCTCCTTCGCCGGGACAGTCTTATACCCCTGTCACACGGGCATTTCGAGGACCCTCGAACCGATAGTCTATCGACTCAAAGGCGATCGAGCGCTGCTACGCGGCCAGTTTCAATGGCGATCGAGTCAATAGCCTATCGAGTCAACGGAGCAGCACGGAACTCCATCGAGATATGCAACGCATTCTTGGCTTAACCAAGCTAAGCCTGGCCATTTTTTCTCTCTCTCCCTAGTCACTACTGTGTATGCGCGACTAGTTGCACCGAGCCACAGGTGTTCCGCCGCTGCGCTGCGCCGCGCTTTTCCTCAAAATCCAACTTTCAATTTTCAGTTTCCTTTTTTTTTCCCTCCCTCCTTTATCCCTTCCTTTACGGCGCGGTTCGGGTGACCACAGAGATATGTGAGACGGTTACTGTGCCATTTCCTTCTCTGAAAACCAAACAAATCAAGTGAGCCGACGGCGTTCATGAGTTCAGTGGCGTGGGTAAAGGAGGGAGTGAAAGAAGAAAGGAAGAGAGATGTGCCGTAGTGGAGGGCTCCGGAATAATTTCGACCACCTGGGGATCTTTAACGTGCCCTGACATCGCACAGCACACGGGCGTCTTAGCGTTTTTCCTCTATAAAAACGCAACGGCGGTGGCTGCGTTTTTATGGAGGAAAAACGCTAAGGCGCCCGTGTGCTGTGCGATGTCAGTGCACGTTAAAGATCCCCAGGTGGTCGAAATTATTCCGGAGCCCTCCACCACGGCACACCTCTCTTCCTTTCTTCTTTCACTCCCTCCTTTACCCTTCCCTTACGGCGCGGTTCAGGTGTCCAACGATATATGAGACAGATACTGCGCCATTTCCTTTCCCCCCAAAACCAATTATTATTATTATTATGACAGCTTTGCAAAGGCCGTTCATTTTCACGAAAGAAAAGGCGCACAACCGGCTCCGTGGGTAAGTGGAGACTTCAATCTCGCTTTCATGTACGTGGCGTTGGTGTCCAAATGCAAAAGCCTGCTTTTATTGCGTTCCACACACTGCACTGACAGCACACCCTCCCTGCCACCCTGGGAGGTTGCATGCTGTTAATGGTTGATCGCGAGAGATTGATCACCAAATGAACGCTGAGGCCTAGCTATTGCTGCAGTGCCGCATGTCAGCCACAATGCTGTCAGCGCTAATGCATTCAGGCGACATCTCTCACCACCGCCACACGTATCAAAGCACGAATGAGGCGTCCGCGTATGCAGGGAGCCAGTTATGCGCCCTTCCTTTCCTCAAAGCCATTGCCGTCCAGAACATTGTCAACGCCAACACCAATGAATACAGTGAACGCCGACATCTTTCGCTTCGTATATCCTGGATTAGCTGAGCTTATCCACATTAATTTTTAATTCAGTAGCTTTTGGGTGGAGCAGTAAGAAAAATAGATGCATGAAATGAAACACGAGAAAGTACCTGCAAGCGCATATTTAAACCGCGAGAAAGAAAAATGAACAACACAGAATTAAAAAAAAAACAGAAAGCACCAACAACGCATAACGCTTTCAGAGTAACTAATTTTTCCGGCTAGTTCCGGAAGGACGAACGGTCAGCGATAGTGTCGGGAGCCCTTTTCCATACTGAAATGGCGTGTGGAAGCGCGGATGAATTCAATGCCATTGCTTTGTTGGAAATGTATTCAAAGCTGAGATTATTTTGCAGCCGGAGGGACATCCGTGAAGGAAATTGAAATGGGACGGAGTACTGTGTCGGGTAATGGGCACGACATATGAGGGTGATGTGGACGAAGCTTTCATGACTGAAGCGAAATAGCCCTTGGTAATACCCTCCCTGTGAGTGCATTTACGGATAACATGGACAAGTGAATAATTACCGCTGTGTTCGGGTTGCACTTGTAATCATTTAATATTTATTTTGTTTGTTTATGTGCAGCTCTCAGAGAAAACTTTTGAGGATGGGAAAGGTAGGTAGCAAAATAGGCCAGTAACGAAATCACAGATTACAACGAAAGGAATATGTATAAGAGTACACGCTGGGTAACAAGTATCATGTTAAGCATTTTTGGACCATGCTTCTTCGCTTTCGAGGACACTGAAAAGCCTGAGAGTTTTAAATGAACCCTGAAATGATTTTGATGGGCATATTCTAGTGCAACAGATCTGTAGAGGTGGTCTTTTTGGGTATTCGAGTCACATTTGACAGCTCTGCGCACACCCTATAACTTAGACATAATTTCTAAAAAGCACTTTTCGCAGTAGCTCCCAACCGATTAGGGCGACACACCTCACCGCGCGTCCCCTACCCCGATGACGTCAGTGGGCGGAAGGATCAGCCTTGAAGCCTAACCCCGTCTGCCCCCTGACGTCATCGGGAATGGGGGGGGGGGGGGTGCGTGATGAGGTGTGTCGCCATAATCGGTTGCGAGAAACTGCGAGTAGCGATTTTTAAAACTTATTTGTAAATTACAGAATGCACGCAGAGCTTTCAAATTTGACTGGAATACCCACAAAGTCCACCTCTACAAATATGTTCCAATAGAATATGCTTAATAATAATAATAATTGGTTTTGGGGGAAAGGAAATGGCGCAGTATCTGTCTCATATATCTTTGGACACCTGAACCGCGCCGTAAGGGAAGGGATAAAGGAGGGAGTGAAAGAAGAAAGGAAGAAGAGGTGCCGTAGTGGAGAGCTCCGGCATAATTTCGACCACCTGGGGATCTTTAACGTGCACTGACATCGCACAGCATGCTTATTTAAATCATTTCAGGGCCCCTTTAAGCATGAAATGTTTCTAGCTCCCATTCTCAGTAGATCCAGGCGAATATTGTCCGCCAACCACGGTGAGCCTGAAGCCGAACATAAGGCCTAACCTGCGGTCGAACATTCCGAAATTTTCCATCGCAATGGTATCCATTTGGGCCCTGCCGCGAGCGGAAGCGCGCCATGCGAGCCTTCGAAGGCCCGCCAGTGGCAGCGAAGCTCGGAGTATCGGAGGCAGCATGTGTGCTACGGCTGTAGGGGACGAGACTTGGCTCCTACAAGCTACGTTACGTGTACATGGTTGGATGAGACGCACAGGCCGAGCGCTACGTTCAAACTATTCTTTATTTTACTCGCCGCATGTCTTCAGAAGCCAGGCTTGTTCCACGCGCAAGGCGACGCAGCGCCGTTCATGACGATGGCTCCCTCTGTAGCTTGGGAAAGAGCGAATAATAATAATAATAATAATAATAATAATAATAATAATAATAATAATAATAATAATAATAATAATAATAATAATAATAATATAATAATAATTGGTTTTTGGGGAAAGGAAATGGCGCAGTATCTGTCTCATATATCGTTGGACACCTGAACCGCGCCGTAAGGGAAGGGATAAAGGAGGGAGTGAAAGAAGAAAGGAAGAATTGAAGGTGCCGTAGTGGAGGGCTCCGGAATAATTTCGACCACCTGGGGATCTTTAACGTGCACTGACATCGCACAGCACACGGGCGCCTTAGCGTTTTTTTTTTATGGAGGAAAGAAAAAAAATCTCGGGCATTCAATGCAATTGGTGCGGAGGAGAATAATAATATTAATCTTTTTTTATCTGTAATACAATCTCTATACGCATGCCGGCCTCCCGAAGCCACAGGTGGGCTTGAAGGGCAATGACCGGCAGCGGAGGGCATCATTCAAGTGCAACTCACAGGAAGTACACAAGAGTACATCACAGAAAGCACGAAAGAAAACTACTCATATATATCAAAAATACTAACTCCGCTCTGTTTTCTGGTATTCAAAGAAAATGTGGAATCTGGCAATGTTTACTGTTGAAGGAACACAATACTCCCTGACTCGTTCACCATACCTAGTGCGAGCACTCGGTACGACAAAACGATCTTGTGCGCTTGTCCATATGTATCTTAGTGCAATTGTTTGGGTGAATAATATAGTAAAATCAGGCACTTGTGTAAGAGCGAAAACATCAGCATGGTAGGGAGACCACAGAGCACATATTTTAATATTATTTTCAGGACGCAGTCAACATTATTATGCCAGAAAGTTTAGCAGAAAAAAAAACACCTAATTCCGTAACGTAATACCCTGTAGCAAAAACTATGCACAATCTGCCTTCGTACGTACGCGCATAGGACAGAGTGATTTGACTGAATATAACAAACAGCGTTAGCATGAGAGCACTGATTCGTGGCGCCCTCTTTGTGTATTAACTCAAACTAGCACGTGGACCACTAGAACCCCTCAGTGAAGCAAAAGTAACGCAAAGCTTTGAACTTTCCGGCGTTCCTCCTCTCCTAGCGTTCCGCCGAATAATCGAGCCTCCCATTGGCCAAGACGCCGTGGTCACGTGTTAGCGCGCGCTTTTTTGCTCCGCAGCAGACGCCGGCGCCATTGTCCGGGGTAGGAATCGCGCTTCGTTTTCTTTCTGTGCAACAGTTTTGGCGGGAGGTGTTTTTTCTTCTTTGACGGCGTCTACGCGTTGCGAGGATGCCGAGCTTCTGTTGCGCGTATGGACGCAACCACCGAGAAGGCAGTGGGAAACGATTTTTTGTAATTCCGCCCGGAAAAAGCAACGCGGCTCCCCGAAAGGTTTGTATGCACAGGATCGGCCGCGGGCAAGCTTCGATAATGTGCTGGATCCGCGACTTTGTGAGGTGAGGGGCCGTTCTTCAGTTGTCAGTCGTGTTTTTTTTTTTCGGGTGATTTGGTGCAAAGCGCCAGCGACTGGAGTATTTCTTCGCAGTAAATGCTCTTTGGCATAGTAGTAGATGGACTCGTTCGCTCGTAGGCTACGAAAGCTGTGCTTCTTGTTGTCTTATGCCCACAGTGCCAGCTCTGCTAGATTCTGCAGGTGCAGCTTTGATGTTGCGCGCATTTCGTGGCGTGTCGACGTGGTTGCAGTCAGACTCGTTCTCAGGCTCGACTCGAAAGTTACGCTTCATATTGTTTGAGCCCCCATGTTAACGTTGCTCGCGTTGGAGGTCTAACTTTCGTCTTGCGCACTGCTGCTGTTGTCTCAGTTGGAATCCGTCGCTTACGAACTCCATACTAAAGAGGCGGTTCTCGCTGTTTGATACCCGCTGTACATGCTGTTCGCAATGTCGGTCTAGCTTTTATGTTGCGCGCATTGCTTGCCGTATTTGTGTCGTTACAGATGGACTCCTTCGCTCACGAATTCGATAGTAAAAGGGCGATTCTCGCTGTTTGAGCCTATGCTGTTCATGCTGCTACCGGTGCAAGTCTATCTATCTTTCATGTTGGGCGCATCGCTGGACATATTTGTTTTGTTGCAGTTGGACTCCGTCGCTCACTAACTCGACGCCAAAAAGGTAGTTATCGCTGTTAAAGCCCCCGCTGTTCATGCTGCTCACGATTCAGGTCTAGCTTTCATGTTGCGCGCATTGCTGAACGTATTTGTCAGGCAGGGTTCATACCAAAATCGGGCGTTACTGTAACGCAGCTATCGCTTGTATACTCGATATCTTCGTGGATAATAATTGAGAACGCAAGCCAGGACCTGCGTTAAATATAGTTGTAGACATTTTTGGGTTCAAGGCCGTTGTCGCTGCCGCAAATTCGTGCAAAAATCAAGCTCTGTGGAACTTTGTAACGGGGATAGGTGTCAAATGAATCACCAACGCAAGGGTGCGTGCACTTATACTGACGATTTCCAACGTCCGACTTTGGCAAAGCTCCTATGGCCTTTTGTGGGGCCGGCTTACGTGTTAACACTTGTGCATGTTTTTCAAGTTATATATATATATATATATATATATATATATATATATATATATATATATATATATATATATATATATATATATATATATACCCCGCGAGGCTACACCTGCTCTCCCTCTACTCCAGCGGAGCACATCTGGTGTGGAGCGAGCGGCGACAGCAGCGGCATCGACGGCGGCGCCATCTGTTGGAGCGCGGCTGCGGTGTTGCGAGGCAACGGCGGCTCGAGGGCGTTCGTGGGCCCGCGCATACGGCTGAAGTGCGCGACGAGCCAAAATGGCTCGCTGGCTGGAGGAGTAAAGCTTTCGCTATAAAACACGACTCCGGGACATTCACTGAAGTGCCGCGAGCTCGCGAGCTCACTCCACTTTCAGCGTGTGCACCGCGATCAAAGCGATCGCAGTACGAAAAGTTCCGATGAACCAGTGCAACGCGGGACGGTAATTTTTGTATCTCCCAAGCCATGCGGCCGAATCAGAGGCAGAAAATGCACCAAAACATTCATTTGGGCACGCGGTCCACTGCGCGCCAAAGCGCGAGCGTTGCGAACACAACGAGCTGAGTGTATTCATTATATAGTGCCGCGAACTCGCTCACGCACGCCACTTCCAACGTATGCTCCGCAATCAAAGCGATCGCAGGACGAAAAGTTTCTATAAAGCAGCGCAGCGTTGGTCGCGGCAGTTATTTCAGTAACTGATTTTTCGATCCTCCATGTCATTTCGACCGAAGCCAAGTCAAAAAACGCCACACAAAATTCATTAGGGCGCGTGGTCTGCTGCGCGCCAAAAGGCGAGCTTGGGCAGCGTCTGCTAGCATCCCCGGCCTAGGTGCCGCCACCGTCGGCGTCCGGAAGGAGCCGAGAAAAGGAGCGCCGGCATAGGAGGAGGGAGAAGTCTTTTACTTTTATTGTAGTCTATTGAGGGGTTTTATGGTCCACGGATTTGTGGCGCCATCTGTGATCTGCTGCTCAAATTAGTGTTACAGCGCAAGAAGCTGTTTTTTTTTTTAAATAATAGCGCACTGAACCCTATCTAATACAAGATTTCCTTTTTCTACGCACTTTAAAACAATGCCTCGAAACATGTGTCTTGAGTGCGCAACGCGCTCAAATGGCAGGACATTTACGCCGCATATTATTTGCATTATAAATCTTGTGTGCAATGGGAATAAAGGCGAATTCTCTTGCCAGTTTTTTATGGCATCAAACAAAATTCCGATTTTCTCTCCGGTGCTCGAGGAAGGCATTGGAATGGCGATACGTTAAAAACTGTAGAATATATGCATGTCGCTATGGGTATTGTTCTAACCAGCCAAACTGAATTTCTTTCGATTGGTTAGTAAGTAATCACAGTTTTGAAACGAATAATTACCCCGCCGCGGTGGCTCAGTGGTTAGGGCGCTCGACTACTTATCCAGAGTTCCCGGGTTCGAATCCGGCCGCGGCGGCTGCGTTTTTATGGAGGAAAAACGCTAAGGCGCCCGTGTGCTGTGCAATGTCAGTGCACGTTAAAGATCCCCAGGTGGTCGAAATTATTCCGGAGCCCTCCACTACGGCACCTCTCTCTTCCTTTCTTCTTTCACTCCCTCCTTTATCCCTTCCCTTACGGCGCGGTTCATGTGTCCAACGATATATGAGACAAATACTGCGCCATTTCCTTTCCCCAAAAAACAATTATTACTATTATTATTATTAAGAGACAAAAACGCGATTCTTAGTACGTTAAGTTTAATGGGAAGCGTATGGTTGCGGAAAACAGCCGCAACTCTCGTTCTTATGCACATGCTTTAAAGCTAATATTACGTCGCTATTGAAGGAACGTATATTGCTGGGCTGGTTCGTACATACGCTACGAGAGACTAAACAAGCGGAAAAATAAAACACTTGCCCAAAAGATCTACTCAAGGGTAACGCTAGAAAAAAAGACTGCATAAACCTGTATTCAAAGGGACCGCAAGTTCAAAAACAAGAAGGACAGTTATACTGCTAACCCCTACGCCGGTCCTCTCCTGCATTCATTACAGTCGTTCTCCTCCTATACCGATGTCGATCATAGCTCGAAGCGCCGGTAGTGTAAACATAGTTCAAACGATGAGAAAAGATAAGTAAACAGAGACACACAGAATGCACGTTAAGTGACTTATGAAATTGTTGTTATTTACACTTGTCTATATTGATTCTTTCGACCCGCGTGTCTAAAGCTTCCATTGAGTTTCTGTATATTGGAGGAATATTTAGTGCGTTACTTCGGAGTTGAAAAAAAGACTCAAAAGGAGCTACATCTAGAAGTAATTGAGACAGATGAATTGAAAGCAGAAGGCGATGTATTGCTTAATAATTAATGTAAAAATGATTTGGCTTATGTCGTACGTTTCCCGCAAACACCACTCATGCAGTAGAACCTCGAATACATGCGAGTTATTTTTTAAGAACTGAACATAAAACTGATTAAGTCGATCACCCTGTATGAATATAAACGCCCATAGCTAATCGATACATGCAGATGCAACATTTGGGCATTTTCTGTCCACTACAGCGGCGCGCTGTTATTTTCATTTTTTTCAATCAATCAATCAATCAATCAATCAATCAATCAATCAATCAATCAATCAATCAATTTTATCACTGATTTCTGCCATTTATGCTGCTCACGGCGGCTGCGTTTTTATGGAGGAAAAACGCTAAGGCGCCCGTGTGCTTTGCGATGTCAGTGCACGTTAAAGATCCCCAGGTGGTCGAAATTATTCCGGAGCCCTCCACTACGGACCTATTTGTTCCTCTCTTCTTTCACTCCCTCCTTTATCCCTTCCCTTACGGCGCGGTTCAGGTGTCCAACGATATATGAGACAGATACTGCGCCATTTCCTTTCCACCAAAACCAATTATTATTATTATTATTAAAACAGCTGGTATTACAGCACGGCAGGGTTTGCGCTTTTGTAGTGAGCTAGCACTTTTCATACTTCGCAATGTACTTATCTATTCATTATTCCTTCACAGTATATACTTTAATACAAGCATACGTGACTCGACTGCGAGTCAGGCGGTATGTAAGGCTTGGTTCATTTTGCGATTTATTTCTCGCAGTTTACCTTTCTTTGCAGTGCAAGGCACATTCTTCTGATTTTCAGCTGACTGTACTCTTCAATAAATGACGGAACTTGTGATCATCCCTGAATCGGCAGTCGTGCTCCCGTATACCGAGACCATATTCCATCGCCATCGTAACAGGCTAGCACTTTGGATTTATCCTTTTCTTTCCTTTCCTCAAAGGACGCTGTGCGGGATTGAAGGCTTCGGATTACTCTGGGGCAAGAGATTAGCCGGCGCTGAGATGGTGAGCAGGCATATATAAAGAACAAGAAAGCACTGTGACACACAAACGCTCACGGCCCTGTCAGTACTCCGCGTATACCGGTCAACCCGTTGAGCGGCCTGGCGCAGACCAAGATGTGTGCGACCAAACAGATTTCGTGCCGGCACGGGGCCCTTAAGCTGACAGCTCTGGGCGAACGGATGGCGACCACAGAAGTAGCCGGGGCGCATGCGCGCCACCTCCCTAAGTGCAGTGCCTGGACACGCCAGGCAGGGGGGAAAGAAAAAAAGAAAGAATTAGGGAATGATGAAAGCAAAAAGGTAAGAAAGGAAGACAGAGATGCGAAGGAAACATAGCTAGAAGGTAAGAAAAGATGGTACAAAGACGCAAAGAAATTGGCGGGAGGTGGCGGACTGGGATTAATGCGCACACTATACGTTCGCGTCCTATATTTTATTTAGACACGCGGTTCTCCGTCTGCTTTGATTAGGCACGGCACTTCGTTTTCTTCCCTACTGCACCTTTACGGTTGCTGTTCCTGGGCGTCGACGCCAATGCCTCTCAATAAACAAACCCTTATATGTGTGCGGTGAGGCCGCAGCCATCAATTGGGGAATGAGTTCGGCAGCCTGTCCCTCAATGTCAGGATGCGCCCCCTGGGAAATGGGAATGGCAGTTGCTCCTGGTGCAGAAAAGCAGTATGCCTAATACAACACCACACGACTAATTTGTTCGCTTTTATTCAACTGATGTACGCGCTAACCGTTCGATCTCATCTCACATTGATCCGCATCTTCAGCCACATAAAAGTAACCTTGGCTGCGTCGTCGTGCACACGATAGTTACCTTGTCTCTCGAGAACACATGCTGTCCATCGCAAACGAAGAGAAAGAAGTCATATTTTACGACGTGCGCCAGCTTTTCTACGCGTGATTTCGTGGGCCAGTCAGTATTGAAGAATCGAAAGAGGAATCTGCGCTGCGTCTGCTTCTTTAACGCCGGCTCGTCAGTCGGCGTCAGCGTTTGAGCTTAGGCAACCGCCCGTTGCCGTCGAGGGCTTGCCCACCTTCCCCGCGACCCGGCGCCGCTACCCGTTCTGCGCATGCATCGTCGTCGGCAGCCGTCGCCACCGACGCTGCTCCGCCAGTTCCATCCGTCGCCGACGCCAGCATCGCGGCGCTGCGGTCGCCGCCCGCACACCGGCACCGCCGCCGCCGTGCTGCCGCTGTGAGCGCAGCGCGGACCTCTACGTGGCTCGACCTCACAGCCGCGCAACACAAAGAAAAAAAGAGAGATCTCCCACCCGCGCGGATCACCATGCCTAGCGGGTGACCGCGTCTGCTGACGTTCCAGCTTCGTCCACCATCGCAGCGTGCCCGCCGGCGTCGCGAAAGCGCGGAAACTTTTCGCCGGAGATGCCGCCCAGCAGCGCGCTGCTGGCTGTCGCCGTCGCCCCGTTCGGGCTCCTTCTCCTGACCACCCTCGAGTTGTGCGGCGCAGACGAACTGCCGGCGTGTCAACCTGTAAGTAGCGTTTCTCCTCACTGCTGTGGGGCGCTGGGTGAAGCTGATGGCTGACTTGAGCTCGGCATGTGCTGCTTTCTGATGCCAGGCCTGCGGTGCATTTGGCGACAACCGCCAAGTTCGCTTCGTGTCGCGCCTCGCGCTCAGTAGCACATTGAACCTTGTTGCGAAGCATTGATAAACAACATCTGAACGCGCGATTGAGCGGCCTGAAAAAGAAAAGAGCGAGAGACGCGTGTTTCCACCGCCGCGCCAGATGTTGGCGTCCGCGACGACGCCTGGCAGGCGTGGCGTCTTGCTCGTGTGCGTGCGGCTCGTCGTCGGTGAGCGGCGGCTCGGGTCTGCTCGTAAAATGCGCACTTCAGTCGGGCTGCCGCATGGCTAAGCCTAACCGCGCGGGGGACCCCGTCTCCGGGCGCATTGCGCCTGCGCTGCACCCCGCTCGGCACTGTACACACAACGTGGCGTCTGTTGCCGGGACAGCGACACCCGCCGTCTCCGGTAGACGTTACTTTCGACACGGTATTCCATGTGTTGCAGAGCAACCGCTTCAAACCGCTGCTTTGCTTCGCCCCAACTTGCAAGAAGAGTTATCCCCTTCACATTTCTTACACTCCCCAGGATTCAACTTCGTAAAAAAAATTATTAAACCATAAGCTTGCGGTCTACGCAGAATGATATCTTGCATATTGCCGCGACTTGAAGCCTGATTACAGCCTAATGTAATGCTTGACGTCTAACATGAGGTCATGACCACGAAAGTCGTTTTTTTTTTTACTTTGGCGCGAGCTGTGGGCACGTGGACGTGCTTGGCCTTATCTCGTGTGCTACTCTCGATACCATCTACACATATACGACATGGTGAACTTAACTAAGCACGCCCATATGGAGGTAGAATGGTGGTCGTCGCAAGTGATCGTGCTGCTTTCCTGTCGCAAAGACCGACGCGTGTTTTGTATTGCGTCTGCCAGGAAATGTCCTCTTTCGGTTTTGCGTAAGCGTAGCACAAGACAGGCAGACGTTTTACAGGATGTAGCTAGTACGTACATCCTGCCGCCTGTCTATCTTCTCCGTTCTTTCTTCTCATTTGAATTTCAAACACTTGTCGTGCGAACAAAGGTCGAATGATGTCCTGGAGCTTCTTTCCTGTTTCCAGCACGTATTTATGACAAATTGACGGAACGAGTCTTCACTTTAACGAGTTATTGCGGAATCTAGGAGCAGCTCGTTTCTACTGCCTTACGTAATGTCACTAAAGGAAGGTAGTTCGTGCAGAGCTAGACAACTTTTTTTGAGGCTAAAGCTGCAAAGAAGAGTTAACGACTCAAGATCCAGGCAATACTATTCGCCGTACCTCTTATTGTCGTCGAGTCCTGTCCTAGTACAGCTACAAGGCGTACACTGCTTTCGCCCATCTTTAATTCTTTTTCGTCTTGCCCAAGAACACTTCGTTCGGCAAAAGTTTCTTGCTCAAGACTTCGCCGACGGGGTATACGCTTGCTTGTACCGGTACACGGTACAGGTGTGGCGCAGCTGAGTCATCGTTCTAGCCCGTATTTAATTTCCACAGTTATTAACCATTATTTTTTCTTTTGCGAGCAGTTCTACGTCTTATGAAAAATGCGCAAGTGTGCATGGATGAAATCAGCGGCCGTATCTTGTAATAGTCCTTTCCTTTCTTGCTCTGTCACTCTTCCCGGCGACGTAGACCATGGCGAGCAACAACATTTGCAAGGCACCGAAAGGAAGTGAAAAAAAACAAAACATTACAAAATGGCGGCAATACCTTGGAACGTGGGTGATCGCGCACTTTCCACGCCGACTGAATGGCATTTTTAGAGCGACGACAAGCTCTACATTTCGCATTAATTGGGGAAGGTTCGACGTACACTGTGTGGAAACGCTGCCTGCCGGCCCCACTGCTTCGCGCGTTTTTATAATTCTATTTAAAGATTACATTCGGATGTGCTGTCATGGATGGTTTAGTTTGGTTTATAGGGTTTTAACGTCCCAAAGCAACTCAGGCTATGAGAGACGCCGTAGTGAAGGGCTCCGGTAATTTCGACCACCTGGGGTTCTTTAACGTGCACTGACATCGCACAGTACACGGGCCTCTAGAATTTCGCCTCCATCGAAATTCGACTGCCGCGGCCGGGATCGAACCCGCGTCTTTTGGGCCGGCAGCCGAGCACCATAACCACTCAGACACCGCGGCGGCTGTGCTGTCATGGAAATAAAACATCATCTATTTATTTCGTGCCGGGAAAGGAATTTCCGGAGTTCTTCGAGAGAGAAGTGCAAAAGAACCAGCATTACCGAAGCGAATGTTGTTTGTTTTTCAGCGTAAACATTGAATTCGGCGCCGGTGTCCGTGGTCGTTGAACCAATGGCAAAAGCAGCCTGGCAGACCGGAAACCAACAAGTCTGATATCGTATGCCTTGAACTTTCCATACCCGCAGCGACTCACAATGCGCACTGTGGGCGTGCTTATTTTCGACTTATATGCGCGGGTGGGAGTCGTGAAGCGACGTCGTACGGTTCCGAAACAGTGGACAGTTTGAGTTGCTATTAGCAACGAGTATGCCGTCCTTGTCAAGCGCCACAACAATGAAAACTGGCTTCTTTGAACCGCTTTTCCAACAGAAGGTCGGTTAGTTGAGTATAAGCATGCACCTGGCGTTTAGGCTCGCGAACGGTTAAAGCATCCTTCGATTTAGTTAAAAGGTCGCGGGTTCGATGCCAGGCGATAGCTGCTGCCCTTCTCTTTGCTTTCCTTCGTGAGATAAGGGTGGCAAATGCGTTGTAGGCGGGGATTCAATACAATGAACGCACTTGTGTACATCGGTGCTTCATTAGGAACTGACGGTAGCTACCACTCAGTTTTTCCAACACAGCGGCCGTTATAGGGATGCGTTTCAATGCGTGACGGCAGACGGCCGTCATTTGAGTTGCTACTATTCTTGAAACGCGCCAGTTTTAAAGTTTTAAACGTAGCTGACAGCTTTTAGACCGTGGCGAAGTTGCAGATACTCTCTCTCTCTCTCTCTCTCTCTATATATATATATATATATATATATATATATATATATATATATATATATATATATATATATATATATATATATATTAGCAGACAGGGTAAAGGAAATGAGGGGCTCGTTTGACAAACTTATGAAGGGAGCCAACAGTCACCGAAACCAAGGTGCATAGGGGAATGTTTATTTATTTTTGTTATTTGTAGTGCTGATCAGTGGTATAGTAATACTTAGATTAATCTATTGCTTAAAGAAAATTAATTATAAAGCAGCAGAAAAAACAACCATGCCGCCGGTGGGAACCGAACCCACGACCTCCGAATATCGCGTCCGGTGCTGCTATATATATATATATATATATATACACTTATTAAGGGAGCCAACAGTCATCGAAACCAAGGAGCATAGAGGAATGTTTATTTATTTATTTTTTTGTGTAGTGATGATCAGTGGTATAATAATACTTAGATTAATTTATTGTTTATAGAAAATTAATTCTAAAGCAGCACCGGACGTGATGTTCGGAGGTCGTGGGTTCGGATGCGCGAAAGAAAGAGTGCTGCGAAGTCGGCCATCTTGTCCGCGCAGTTGCTGTCAAAATAAACACAACGGGGCAGATATTTTTGATCTCTCTGCCGTTCTCGACATTTCACGCA